>NW_007248102.1:0-1801 GCF_000164805.1 Carlito syrichta
AAAAAAAAAAAAAAAAAAAAAAAGAAACCTTTATCTGTAGGAAAATACCTGAAATATTTACAGGAAAATGGCAGTGTGTTGAATTTACACTAAAATATTCCAACAAAAGAAAAAAATTTAGAGGTGATAGCAGGACTACATGAAACAAGATGATAAAATACTGATAGCCATTGGAGCTGGGTGATGGGTGCACAGGGGTCTATACAATTCTCTCTAGTTTATGGTTGAAATTTTCCATGACCAAACCATTTAAATTTTACAAGACAAATGCTTAAGGAAAAAACTCTTTAAAGACTTCCTTATATAAAACATCCAGGCACAGTGGCTCATGCCTGTAGTCCCAGCATTTTGGGAGGCTGAGGTGGGAGGATCGCTTGAGCCTAGGAGTTCAAGATTAACCTGAGCAACAGAGCAATACTCTGTCTCTGTAAAAAAATAAAAAAACTAGGCACATGTGGTGATGCATGCCTGTAGTCCCAGTTACTCACGAGGCCGAGGCAGAAGGATATCTAAGCGCAGGAGTTCGAGGTTATGGCGAGCCATGATCCGGCCACTGCACACTAGCCTGGATGACTGAGACTGACTCAAAAAAAAAAAAAAAAAAAACCTCCTTGTATAAAATGAATATTCTTTTGGAATGAGAAAGACTGGCCCAATTTATTTCTGTTTTAAGCTCAGATTTCCATTCTGGGTTTTTATAGTGCCAGGTAGATTGAATGGATATGTTGTAAGATGCCCGTGAAGTATGCTACAGTTCATTTCTATATCTTGCTCTAGTTCAAGACAGGACCTCATCTTTTATTCTATCCTGCAGCCAGAGGGTCTCCTCTGGGCTAGGATTAATCTTAGCAGGATTAAAGCTGACTCTCTGCATGACCCCCAATTAACATGTTTTTCTCAACTAATTTTATTCATTCACTCATACCATCATGTAGAACTGGGTATGAAACCTGGTTCATGTTTTGGTTTCCAACTATCTCAAAAATTACTTTTTGACCAGGTGGGGTGGCTCACACCTGTAATCCCAGCGCTATGGGAGGCAGAGGTAATGGATTGCTTGAGTCCAGGAGTTCAAGGCCAGATTAGACAACCCAGCAAGACCTCAGAGCTTTACAATTTAACTTACTTAGCTATCTATTTAGTATCACTATGTGCTGTGCATCATACAAAAGAGTTCAAGAGCTTTGAGGAACTGATGACTGGGGGTTAGGAGTGGAAGAAGGAGAGAGGATTGTGCTAGGGATGAAATTTACACAGATAACTGTTACAGGGTAGAATGGGAAAAGTACTATCAGGGAATTACAAGTGTTACTGGAGGGCAGAGGAGAGACCGAGGAAGGTCTGTATGGGAAAGTGGCATTCAAGCTGGGTCATAAAAGACTCTGGAGTCACCCGAATGTTCTCTGAGAGGCAGAAGGGCAAATGCAAAAGCATAAAGCAACTATGCCATATGTAAATTCCAGGAACAGACAATGGATCAACAACAGGTGAGCCATGGCAATGCCATAAACCAGAGTCTTCCCTTGGAAATACATGTGCACAGAAAGAACCATCCAGCCTGGAGTCAAGGAGGCCTGCCCCACTTCCAACCACCTTCCCACGGCTTCTGCTGTCTGGAAAGGCAACAAAGTGTGGTCTCACTAGTCGAGCCTAATTGAGAGTATCTGAATTGTTAAAATGTCAAAATTACTGGTCTTAAAAAAAAAAATCAAACATGTAGTTTTGTTGCTTTAAGAAAATACAGCACTTTGGGAGGCCGAGGTGAGTGAATTGCCTGAGCCCGCGGGTTCGAGACCCGCCT
>NW_007248102.1:1821-6377 GCF_000164805.1 Carlito syrichta
GAGTGGCCACTGCACTCCAGTCTGGGTGACAGAGTGAGACTCCAACTCCAACTCAAAAAAGAAAAAGAAAAGAAAAGAAAATACAGTTCAATGAATTTTTTGTCAATCACCCTGCCAGAACCATTTGAATGACTAGGAAGCAGCTGTGAGGCTCTCATTAGTCACCTGAATGCAAATGGCACCTCCCATCCCCCACTCAGTCTTTTTCCCACCTGACATATTGCCTTTTCCACCAGAATGGAAGCTCCAGGATGGCCTGGGCCCTATTCCTCCCTCTCCTTAGTTTTTCACTTTATTCATCTGAATATTAATGGTACTGGAAGGGACTCCAGATAGCCAGACCAATGGGATTCTAATTCTTAGGGAATTTAATTAGGAACTTCAGAGAAAACTTGGCAATTAGTGGCAGAGGATAAGTCTGAAGGGAAATGCAGACTGGGCTTCTGAGGTTAAAATTAAGTCAACTTCATGTATATAGTTACTGAGGCTGTTAATAGCAGGGAAATAAAAATAGTAATAACAAAAACAGGTAACATTTACTGAACACCCTGTTGTATTAGTTACTTTCTGAGTGTCTGGAATGTATCACTCAAGCAACCTTAAGGAAGGCCTACTATTAAGCCCACTGTATAAATAAGAAGGTGCAGGGGGGGTGGGGGTTTCATCTGTCCAAATCCACACAGCTAATGAGTTAGCAGGGTAGCATTTCCACTTAGGTGATCTAGACCCAGAGTCTGGGTTGTTAACCTGATCACAGGCAAGGGTCTGTGACCCCAGGCTGCTCCGATTCTAAAGCAGAGTTCAAACCAACTCCCACTTTTGAGGCCTGCTAGAGCTCATTCCAGCTCTTGGGTTCTGGTGAGTTGTTTTTCATAAACAACCTCACAATGACTAATCCTCTTAGTAACTTCCCTTTTTCATGAACTACCTTGAATTCTCACAACCAAAATACTCTAATTAGAAAACTTTGATTTCATACCTGTCTTGAAGCCTGTTTTACAAAATCCCACATCACCCAGAAAAAAATCCAACTCCAAAAATAGTCATGAACAATGAACAATTTTACAGTTTCGCAAGGAGAGTTACAATGAACTCCCACAGCAACACTTCCTTTAAAGATCCCCTTTAATCTTTCTCCAAAGCCCTTGCTCAGATGGCTACCTCATCCTTTTTTTTTCTCACTCCATCTCTTTCTCAGCCTCCCATCCTCTGTAAAACCACACAACGAAATTAAAGACACAGAAGAATCCACAGCAAAACAAAACCCCAGCACATTTGATTATAAGGTATACCACATTCACCCAGTTATTTACAGCTGGAGAAGCTGAGGCCCAGAGTATTTAAGAGATTTGCCTAAAGACCTCTGTGCTTAGAAGAGAAAACTAGTGTCCTGGTCTAGTATTCTTTCAGTCACACCATGCTGCTTACTTATAGATAAAGCAAAAGGAAACTGCAGTGGAATGCAAGCAGGAACTTCTCAAGAAAACAGGGTTCAGATTCATGAGAGACTTGATGCATGCAGGGAAAGACCATGTCACACAACTGCAACACACAGTGCCTCAGAACACTCACTTGGGCCCTCTTCTCATCTGCTCCACATCCCGCAGAGACACAAATGTCGGCCTTCTGATGACATCCTTTTGAGTCTTGGAAACTATGTTTGTCTGAATCATCCCTTTAGACAGAAAAAATAAAACCCATGAGACTCAAGAAGTAGTCCTAGAAAATGACAGCTTGTTATTTTTCAGAGGTTATCACAGTAAATATCATGACTGAACTGTACATGGATGAGTAGAGAAAATCCTTTGGATGAAAGTTGCTCCTGATAAAAACTTGTATCCTTCATTGCCCTTATCAGAAGACTCAGAAAGCAAACAGGTGAGTGAACATTCAGGTATTACTCTAATATTTATATATCTATCTATTTATTTATTTTTTGAGTTGGATTCTCACTCTGTCGTCTAGGCTGGAGTGTGGTGGCACACTCACGGCCACCCAGGTGTCGAACTACTGGGCTCCAGCAATCCTTCCACCTCAACCTTCCAAATAGTTGGAACTACTGGTGCATGCTACCATGATCAGCTAATTTAAAAAAAAAATTTATTATAGAGACAAGGTCTCGCCAAGTTGCCCAGGCTGGTCTTGAACCCATGGGCTCAGGCAATCCTCTTGCCTTGGCCTACCAAATTGCTGGGATTACAGGCTAAGCCACTGAGCCCCACCTTACTCTAATCTTTAAATCAAAGTCAAGTCGTAAGAGGAGAGCTGGGGCATCCAGATAGCAAGACATTATCCATGTGAGTTGCCCCACACCAGGCATTGAGGACTGTGGTTTGGAATCTGCTAGCTATGTTCTGCAGGTTTTTGTGTTTTTTTCCCCTAAATTCAGCATGAAATGTCATTTTCAATCCATGTAGGTTGTAGATCTGGGTCCAAACTGCAGCCAGAGTGATGTCAACCTTTCAAAGTAAAACATCATCCACTGCTAGTGAAAGTGTAAAGTGGCACAATCACTTTAGAAAACAATTTGATAGTTTCTCATAAAGTTAAAACAATCTCACTCTGAGGTATTTACCCAGGAGAAATAAAAACCTACATCCACACAAAGGCTTGGACATAAATGTTCACAGCAGCATTATTATAATATTCCCAAAGTAGAAACAACCAAAATATCCACTGGTGAATGGATCAACAATGGTGTATTTTTTTTTTTTTTTTTGAGTTGGAGTCTCACTCTGTCGCCCAGACTGGAGTGCAGTGGCTGCTCCCGGCCACCGCAGCCTCGCCTGCTGGGCTCCAGTAATCCTTCCGCCTCAGCCTTCCGAGTAGCTGGAATTACAGGCATGTGCCACCACGCCCAGCTGACTTTTTGATTTATAGAGAGATGAGGTCTCACTGCCCAGGCGGGTCTCGAACCCGCGGGCTCAGGCAATTCACTCACCTCAGCCTCCCAAAGGCGCGGGATTACAGGCTGAGCCACCCAGCCCGGCTTGGTGTATTCTTATAATGGAAATTACTCAGTAATAAAAAGGGAAGAGCTACCATACACGCAACAATATAGATGAATCTAAACAACATTATTTCCAGTGAAAGAAGTCAGCCACATGCAGTGTGTTTCAAAGTGGTTGTGTCACTTTATATACTTTCACTAGCAGTGTACGATGTTTTACTTTTTAAAGGGGTCACTGTGGTTGCAGTTTGGACTGCAAGAGTTCACTAACAGGAATTTCTAGAATAGGTTAAACTAATATATAGGGATAGAAAGCAAACCGGCAATATTCCATGGAGGACAGAAGGGATGCGGGCTTTGGAGGTTGGGGAGACTGACTGCAAAGAGGCAAGAGGAAGCTTTTTGGATTGATGGAAATGTTCTATATCTTGATTAGGGTGGTGGTTACATGCATCTGCCAATACTCATCCAAATGCACACTTAAAATAGATGCATTTTCTCAAGCCTGTAATCCCAGCAATTTGGGAGGCCAAGGTGAGAGGAATGCCAGAGCCCACATGTTCGAGACCATTCTGGGCAATATGTTAAGACCTCGTCTCTACAATAAATCAAAAAATTACCCAGGCATGGTAGCGCATGTCTATAGTTCCGGCTACTTGGAAGGCTGAGGCGGAAGGATCGCTGGAGTCCAGCAGGTCGACACTGGGGTGGCTGTGAGCATGCTACTGCACTCCAGCCACTGGGCAACAGAGACTCCAATTCAAAAAAAAAAAAAATGCATTTTATTGTAGTAATTATGCCTCAGCAAAGGTGATGTAACATAAAATGAACATAAACACAAAAATAGCAAATTGGATCACACCATGATGCTGCTCAAGATCTTCCATGATTTTCATCTAATAAAATATCCCAGTTTCTACCTCTGCTCTCATCTCTTTCAAGTCCTGTTTTAGGACACTTCAAGTTCGTCTGCACCTTCCACCTTAGTCCCAGCTCTTCCTTCTCTTGCAAAACCCTTCTTCCTGTGCACATGGGCTGCTTCTTCCATGCCAAAGCCTGGGCAGCAAAACCTCATCTCTACAATAAATCAAAAATCAACCAGGCGTGGTCCATGCGCCTGTAATTCTGGCTACTCGGAAGGCTGAGGTGGAAGGATCGTCAGAGTCCAGTGGGTCGAGGCTGTGGTGGCCGGGAGCGGCCACTGCACTCCAGTCTGGGCGACGGAGTGAAACTCCCAACTCAAAAAAAAAAAAAAATTTCTAAGCTAAGAGTGCCCAAACCAAGGCTGTGGCTGACATGCTTCAGGTACTGACACTCACGGTGGACAGGTGTGAATAATCTAAGAAAAACTTGGCTGGGCATGGTGGCTCACACCTGTCATGCCAGCACTTTGGGAGGCCGAGGGTGGAGGATCCCTTGAGCCCAGGAGTTTGATACCAACCTGGGCAACATAGGAAGACCCTGTTTCTATAAAAAGTCAAATAAATAAGTAAAACGAAATGCTCTTGTGACTTCTCTTTAAGGTGAGGGAGTTTTTTTTTTTGCTTTTTGTTTTTTTGAGTTGGAGTCTCACTCTGTTGCCCAGACTGGAGTGCAGCGGCCGCTC
>NW_007248102.1:6397-10010 GCF_000164805.1 Carlito syrichta
TGGGCGACGGAGTGAAACTCCAACTCAAAAAAAAAAGAGTAAGCCTCCAGCTTCTCGGTGAAGGTCTCCATTTCTGGCTGCTCCATTACATTGTTTCATTGCCTCCATAGCTGTTAACACTTTTTTTCTTTTTTGAGTTGGAGTCTCACTCTTGTCGCCCAGGCTAGAGTGCAGTGGCATGCTCAAGGTCACCGCAGCCTCTACCTGCTGGGCTTAGGCGATCCATCCACCTCAGCCTTCCAAGTAAAGTGATCAGAGTTGCTTATTGGCTCACTGTCTCTCACCACCCTCTTGAATACTCCAAAAGAGCAACATCCCCTCAGCATCTGGGGCCTGCAACCAGGAGGGCACCAGCTGGCACTCAGACACTAGCTTAATGAACAAGAGAAGATACTCGCAGTCTATTAACAAATTGAGACAACAATCTGCCAAGCTCCACCTCCGGCTTCAGCGTCTCCTGGCCCAGCATGCCCAGCTGCCCCAACAACTGCTAATGTAGCTCTCAGCATGCTGAACATGTTGCTCTGAGCCTTCATCTGCCATTGTAGGAGGCACCACCTGGTCTCCAGCATCTTGTTCCGTGGCTCCAGAATCGCAACTTATCAACAAAGGAGGCAAGCTTCTGGCTGAGGATCCTGACCTTCTCCTTCTCCTGGGTGCACACGGCCTGGATGCTGGGGTCCACCTCCAGCTTAAGCAGGCTCTGGTGCATGTGATGGCTGTGATGCCACCACTCTGACCCATGCCAGTGCCCAGGCCACCCTGAAGCTGCTGCTGCCCACCCTGGAGAGCCTTGAGGAGCTGAGGCTCACTCATGTACGAGCGGCTGCTGAAGGCCCAGGGGCCAGAGGTGGACACCTTGTAGGACTTCTGGGTCACCCTGAAGGACATGGTGGAGGCTGGAATGGAGGCAGGTGGGCCGAATCAGATGGAGATTTGAAAAGGCTGCTTTGAGGTGAGAGGTAGGATAACAGCCTGGAACACTGCAAACTGCTCTGAACTGGTTTCTTTTGCGGGTGGGGAAGCGGGGTCTGGCTCTGTCACCAGGCTGAGGTGCTGGGGTGTAACAATCATAGCTCACTGCAGTCTCTAACTCCTTGAGCTCAAGTGAACCTCACACCTCAGCCTCCTGAGTAACCAGGATTTGAAATGGTTTCTATGAAGTAAGTAAACAAAAGTAGTTGGTCAAATTGCTCCGGATTCAGGAACAAAGTATATTGGCTCTCATCTCTCCACCGCTCTTTTAAACTGTAAAAACAATATAATACCACCAAAGGATTTGTTAACACTTAAGTTATTTTAAATTCCACCATCCAATAGAACAGATTTTTGTTTTTCTCTATTACCTGCTGTCTTGGCCCACATGCATACATTGCTGAAATTATTGTGAACACTGACATTTTTTAAAAAACCTTTTCTATTTTAAAAGTAACATACATACAGAAAAATGGACTAATATAAATTTGGTGTTCTACCATTTTCATTTAACAATAGCAAATTTTGCTTTTACTACCTAGTTTCATTCATTGTCACCTTGAACAACTACCAAATACTCTACTGAAACTTAATGCTCTAATTTATTTGGTCAGAATCCTATAGGTAAACAGGTTGTTCCTATTTTTTTAGTCCTATAGGTAAGGCTTCAATAAAGATCTTCATGCCTATAGCTTTTTCTTTTCTTCTTGTAGTAAATTATTTCCAAAGAAAGATTCCTGAGGAAATGTAAAAGCAAGCATATTTTAATGTTGCTTGACATGATTGCAAAGTTGTTTTCTAAATAGTTGGTATAATGGTTATTTTAAAAGCTGCATTCCTCAACACACTAGGTGGTACAGGGCCCAAATCTCAGGTACCATCTGGGAATTCAAAGACCTGAGAAAGTCCCCTTTGCCTCTTCCAAAGCACCTGTAGGCCCTGAAAGGGCAAGTACCTGGCCATATACAGGGGGTGTTTCATGGTGTGCCAATGGGACAGTACATTCAGAGGGAGGGCAGCTCTGAACTGGTTTCTTTTGTGTGTGGGGAAGCGGGGTCTGGCTCTGTCACCAGGCTGGGGTGCTGGGATGCCTAAACACAGTGGATAGATTGGTAGAAGTCAACCAGAAGACTTTTCTACAGTAACTCAAATAAGCACGGTGGAAAACAAAATGCTTTAGTCAATGTGATAAATGAAACTACTGACCTAGACAATGAAGCCCAAGAGAAACAGCAAGTTTCTAAAACTCTGAAGGTGGCCAAGGCCTCTACTGTACTCATCAACACTCCAAAATTCTGCCTTTGCCTTGGAGGCTGCCCACCTAGAATCAGAAACTTAGAGTGGAAGAGCTGGAAGTGGCCCCCATGACCCCTTAGTTCAGTCCCCTGATTTTACAGTAGAGAGCTGGGCCTAGAGAGCCACACCCCACCCAGGATTGCAAAGCAAGTGTTTGTCAGAGCCAGGGCTTTAGAATACAGATTTGACAGCCACTGACTTCCACTCTGCTATACTGCTTGCCTTACTGACACTGACCATAGCAATGCACATCTACTCTACTCCCACTTTCACAAGTTTACCAAAGGTTGGATTTCAACCTCAAACAACACTGCAAACACAGAAACTTACCTGGGAAACTCAGCTCATAGTTCTGTGAACCCGCCTGAAATGGCACAACTCCCCTTGGACAGGACTGATATAAAGACTCCAGGTAGAAAGAGTCGATGTTTAAACTCTTCTGATTGTCTTTCTAAAAAAAAAAAAAAAAAAGGTAAAACACTTCAGGGTAGCAGTAGTGCATCTTTTTTACTAAATCAGCTTATAAGGGCTTCCATGTTGGGCCCACATCACCACCTTCTGTGGCCAGTCCTCCCCATCATGTGCCTAAGAGAGTGATCAATCCTGTAAATACTGACTGCACACTTGGTGGAAGCCTGAAAGATGGAGCTTTATGCAATACCCTTTTTACACCCTCCATAAAATATGAGCCAACAGCATCTGACACCCAACTCTCACATGAAATAGAACATCATGGGCTCTTCTAGCCCAGTACGGGTTAGAGCTATAGTGAAGGCAAGTAAAGGAAGACCTCCTTGCTTATATTCCAAGATCCAATAATACCAGGTTGCAAATGTAAATGACCTTACCCTTTCCTCTGCCCTCAACCAGAATGAGGTAAACAAAATTGACCAAGTCTTCAACCAGTCAAATACACTGAAAATACACTTGGATCTTCCATTGACTGGAGCTATCATGAAGGAGTGAGGAATAGCCACAAAACATAAAGATGTGACTTTGGTCTCAAGGCATATATAAAGTAACTGAGCATCAGAATGGTGGGTAAATGTGTTGTGCTGACTTTAGCAAGGGGGCAGGCTAGGCCACTGTCCCACTGACCCTACTCTGTGGCCGGAGGAGCAGACCAGGGCAGACTGGATGTAAGCCCCTAACAACCAGGGTTCCCAAAATCTAACAGTGAAGAAACATATGTGTTTTTTGTGATCTAGAATGGAGAAGCTGATGACAAAATCTTGCTGGTGGCCCCTGGTGGGAAGGGGTTCATAATTCCTTTAACAACACTCCAGATTCTTCAGCAGTCTCTCTCTCTCTCTCTCTCTCTCTCTCTCTCTCTCTCTCTCTC
>NW_007248102.1:10030-45320 GCF_000164805.1 Carlito syrichta
ACACACACACACACACACACACACACACACACACACCCTCCCGTTTCCTAATGGAAACACCAGCTTGATGTAAGGGGAGGGGACCTGAATGAGAGCATCCAAGGAAATTGTCCCGGACAGGGAAGAGCCCGGGCTGGGTCTCTTTGGCCTGCAGTGGAGTATGGCTGAGAAGAAAAGCTGTGTTCAAGTATTTGCACACAGTGCAAAACAGAAATAAACTTGAATGCATTCAGGAGCTGGAACCAGGACAAAGGGTGGAAGGGAGAAGAAGGCAGACCTTAAAAAGTTCTCTAGTAGAACTTTCCAATTTACGGCGTCCAACATCATACTGTAAAGATGTTTATTGCAGTAGCCGCAATAATGGTTTCTATCAGGGTGACTGTAAAAGAGATTGCTGACACAATTAGATGATGTTTAGTAAACCATATTTCTTCCTGGGTCAAAAGATGGCTGAAGTGGGGAAACCACTGTGGGCACAGGATGGAGTCACCTTAGTATGCCCCAGGTGACCACTAGTTGAATCCCTTCCCTGGTTTCTCCTTCCTCCGGCTGAAGTCCTGTGTCCATCAGCTGCCTGCTCACCTCTGTAGAACCCACCCTGTTCCTGGATGAAAAGGTCAGAGACTTTCAAACTAGGACATGCATCTGAGTTACCCAGGGATCTTAGAAAGTGCGGATATGATTCAGGCAAAGTGGGAAAAGGGTTTTAGAGTCTGCACTTCAGCCAGCTCCCCGGTGGTGCTGATGCTGCTGGTCCATGGACTTCACTTTGACTAGCAAGGCTGTCAAGTCTAGATCAGCGCCATTCACTAGAACATTTTGTGATGATAAAAATGACCTCTGTGTTGTCCTACATGGTAGTGAAGGGGAGGAAAAATTTTACCTCTACCCTTTTAGAGTTCTTTGGCTGGGCCTGAGAATTAAATTGACATTAGACAGATCAACAAGAATGGTAGACAATGGAGACTCAGAAGGATGAGGGAAGCAGGTAGGTGACGAGAAATTACTTAATGGGTAAGATGTACTTACTGCCCTAACAGTCTTGACTTCATTATTATGCAACCTATGCATGTAACAAAATTACACTTGTACTCTATAGATGTATACAAAAAAAGACAGATCAACAGGAGAAAAGCATACAAATATATTTAATACAAGTTTATGTGGCCCAGGAACCTTCATAAGGAATCAAGATCCTATGATACAGTTAGAGATGAGCACTAGTACTGAATTAGACAAAGAGCAGTAAATTATGAAAATGTGAGGAGGTGAAGGGGCTTGGGCTAAGGTCGCTAATTGGCTGGAGAAGTGGCTTGGAGGAAAAGTGTTTGTCTAACAGGATTTCTTTGTACAAATTTCCCTCAGCTTCCCCATCCCATCCCTGATAGGAATGTTAGTTTCCGTCTGGTATAGGGACAACATCTTTCATATGGGAATTTTATCTCCTGCCTTTAAGAAACAGAAGGTTAGAGGAATCATTTTGCACCTGCTGTTTTTCAAGTGCCTTTAACGCAAAATAGTCAATATGTCAGGGTGGCATATTTTAAATGTTTTTCAGTAGCTAGGCCATGTGTGGCTATAGAACACTTAAAATGTGACTACAGTGACCATGGAATAGAATCTCTTCATTTTATTTGCTTAATTACATCTAAAAGGAAATAACCATGTGTGGCTAGTCGTTGTCAAACTGGGCTGCACAGGGCATTAAGTCAGTGTCTGAGCATCTGACCAGCCTAGCAAGGTTCCACTCTGGCCACCTCTGGTCTTGCCCTCATACTGCACTTGCTGCGTTCGTGGATCTCAGTGGTGGTAAAGTGCCCAAGGGTGACATTCCACATCAGAGACAAGTCTGAGGCACTGTATAATGCATAGGCAGATTCATCTAAGTCATGCTCTTATAACACTAACAACAGCAGAAGTGTGTTGATGTCATGGGCATGTACAATCAGAAGGTCATGAAACTGACTGTCTGCAGACGACTCTCAGAGTTCCTCTCTTATACCTGTGTGCTGTCTGGGTCAATCACCAGTGTTTCTTTAGTAAGAGAATCCTAAGCTATTTTGTAAGGATAAGTCTTACTCATGGTATCTTTAGGTTGCATCTGTGCTGAGCTGGTCACAGCTCTTTGGAAATCCCCAGCTAGGGTTGTCTCATACTCTTAAAAGACACATAGTGACAACCTTGTAAGATGTTTTATTAGATCTTTTAGCTACCATTAATAGCCATCATGTGTCCTAGAGTATACTCCAGCACACCAGTTCTGAATGAATGAATGGTAGCACTCTCAATTATTTAATTCTCAATATTGAATTTAAGTCTCAGTTGCAGTAACCAGGTCTTGGCAACTGTCCTGTGCCTCACTTACTGCTTTGACCTTGGATTTCTAGAGCTGTGGCTTGCTCTTGCTCTGAACAGTTCTCCTACCATAGACTCCTGCCACTTCTGACACAGTTTCTACAACTGCTAAGCTCAACTACTTTCTGGTGAACATCTCTGAGGACCTGATCTGCACATCCAATCCTATGCAAACCCAAGGACTACCAGGCTCTGTCCTCCACCTGGTTCTGCTGTCACTCTGTCCCATCCCACTGCTGCTCAACTGCCCAGCTATTCAGTGATCCCTTCTCCTAATACCCCGTCCTCTCCCTGTCCACCATCTAGGTATGCACAAATTCTAGTTAAACACATCAGCTTCCATAAAATTGTGTCAGTTCTACCTTCCAGAGAGCACATTGTCAAAATCTATACACCTACCATTGGCTGGCCAAAGTTTCTGCACCTCAGGTTTTTACTAAAGAGGTTCCTAACCCAGAACTCCTAGTTGCTCAGCTGTTATTAAAAATTCAGTTACAAGAAAAAAAACATATGGAGCACCTCCTGAAGGCTATGCAGTCCACTCTTTTTTTCTAACCTGTGCACTCGATCAGACCAGTTCACCAAAGATCTGCAAACTGGGACCATAATACATTGTGTGAACCATGAAAGAAGCCAGGCTGCTTATTTGAGGTTCAAATCTTTTGGAAACATCATTTTTATTTTACTCGGACTGCCTGCAAGGAAAACATTAAACCCAGGGTCTGATTTTTTTCTTTTCCATTTGTTTAAATAACAGAAAAGTCAACTCAATTTATATAATGATAGGACTAATTAATATGAGACAGTAGGAGTTTATTCACATATTCAAGAAACTTACAACAAACATATCACAGATTACATGGATGTAGCATTGTATGTATTTGCAGATTGAAAGTTACATTCTAGTAACTCTGCAGTTAGTGCAGACAATGTCCCAGAGAGAACTTTTATTTAAAAGCTCAAAAAGTTTCTTGATGTTTTATTAGGGAACATGATCAACAGAATTTGTGTAAATCTAAACTTAAATACAATCTATTCCCCACTCATAGTTATTTTTGGTCCCTGGAACGCCAATGTCACTAGAATGCAAATGTTTTCCAACTTTTTTCCCTTATCTCACTGAATATTGCAGATATTTGACATAAGAACCATAGAGACCTATAGTTTGTTTCTATTTTAACCAAGGTTAATTAATTTGGGCTTATAATTCCTATTTCCACAGATTCCTGACAGGATCACTTATTTGACATCATCTTTGACTAGAACATAAAATGTATCTGTGTAAAACCTAACATCATAGGAATTTTCACACACTGTCCAGCACAACTCTATTCCATAAAGATGTTGTTATGGGCCACTGCAGAAGAAAGGAGAACAACAGAGAAGGGGACTAAGAAACTGGCTCTGAGCCCCCATCTTATTTCATCAGTGCTGTTCTGCTTTCCTCTAGTTGTCTTATTTTGTTTCTTTGAAAGATGGTTTGATAGAATGTATCTGTTGCAGCTGGGCTTGCCTGTAATCCCGCGCTTTGGGAGGCTGAGGTGAGTGGATTGCTTGAGCCTGTGGGTTCGAGCCCCGCCTGGGTAACTTGGCGAGACCTCATCTCTACAACAAATCAAAAAAATTAGCCGGGCATGGTAGCGCACCTGTAGTTCCAGCTACTTGGAAGGCTGAGATGGAAGAATCGCCAGAGCCCAGAAGGTTTAGGCTGCGGTGGCTGGGAGCGTGCCACTGCACTCCAGTCTGGGCAACAGAGTGAGACTCCAACTCAACAACAAAAAAATGTATCTGTTGCTAAAACAGTTTGGAAGTCATTATGCTACTGACTTGATGGTAGGACTATTTATTGTCGAGAGCCTCACTAACCACTGCACAAATGGTTCCCGCGATTTGGCCCCACAGATATTTTTATCAAGCCCTACTAACAGAAAGAAGTAGAGCCTCTCCTGAGTGGCAGGCTGTGTTTTTTACCATTGGGGCACAAGGGATCTTGTAACATTGTGCTTCTTTGTTTGCTTTGGCAGCTGAGCAGCTCAGAGCCAAATTTATAGTCCATTGACTTGTAACTATGTAGCACTAGTCCATGGCCTATTAGGAATCCCACTGCACAGCAGGAGGTGAATGTCTGTGGAGTAGTCAGAGAAGCCAGTGGCATTAGATTCTCATAGGAGTGCCAACTCTGTTGAAAACTATGCATATGAGGAATCTAGATTGCACACTCTTTATGAGAATCTAATGCCTGATGATCTGAGGTGGAGTTAAGGCAACGATGCTAGCACTGAAGAGCAGCTACAAATACATTAACAGTGAGGTTTGACTGCACATCCGCCATGAAAAAACTGTCTTCCACGAAACCGGTCCCTGATGCCCGAAAGGTTGGGGACCGCTGATGTAGAAGCTTATGCTGGCATTTTCTTGTTCCTGTTATATCTTCAGTTTCGTTTTAACCCTTTGTACTTGGAGACCTCTTGCAGATCACATACCAGCAACTCAACCACACTTTTTTACAAAACAGTGAAAAATGAATCACTTTATATTAAATAGTATAGCACTGGAATCAATTATCTTATTGTAATGAAATTTGGCTTATAAGGGAATTATTTTTTTTTTTTTTTGAGTTGGAGTCTCACTCGGTCGCCCAGACTGGAGTGCAGTGGCCGCTCCTGGCCACCGCAGCCTCGATCTGCTGGGCTCCAGCCATCCTTCCGCCTCAGCCTTCCAAGTAGCCGGAATTATAGGCGCGCGCTACCACACCCGGCTGATTTTTTTTTTTTTTTTTAATTGTAGAGATGAAGTCTTGCTGCCCAGGCGGGTCTCGAACCCGCAGGCTCAGGCAATCCACTCACCTCAGCCTCCCAAAGGCGTGGGATTACAGGCTGAGCCACCGAGCCCGGCTTTCAACATTGAGGAACTAATTTTTAAAAATAAAAATTTTATATCATATTTTTCTAACATGTGGTAGGTAATATGTGAAACAGTCACCGACATGCATTGCAGGTTCATTGATACATGTTGTGCAATAGTTATTTGTTTGACATCTTCCACTTGGTGTTTTTCTATTTGAGCAGACAATGCAGTATTGCTTTCTTCCTCCCACATTAATAATATGTAATTCATTGTCCAGTCTCTTGTTCAAAGACGATGTGGAAGGATGCGCTCATGATTCCTGAAAACCACTTCTCAACTGATTGATCAGAAGCTTGACAAATTTCAAATGGGATATAGGTTTTTCTTTTTCTTTCTTTTTTTTTTATTTTATGCTTGGTACTGTATAGAAGTTAGTAACACATACTTCCGGTCCCCAGAAGAATAATTTCCTCCACCATTTTGAAGATTTTAGCAAAAATATATATATACAAGTAGAAGCATATTGATCCACACAATCCATACTGCTCATATTTACAATATTAGGAATCATTTCAGGCTTTTTGACTGATATAATATGTCCACTATGTAATATCGTTGTGGTAGATTTCATTCATGTATGAGTCCAAGTGCTGAGAATTGTAACAATCCTCTTGTCCTTCCATGCAAGAAGCATAAGATTATTTTTCTTATATGCTATTATTTTTTCATTAAAAATTGACTTTTTTATTTGTGCTAGTATTTCCTTTCAGTTGACTTTGATTGTACTAGTAAGATAACATTTCAACCTTAGTAGTTCTTATGTTAGGATAATATTAGTATAATATCTGTCAGTAAACATGTGATACGCTGCTGCACTGGAAACTTTTTCCAACAATTTTTTATATAAATGCAATGGAATTCTGGTGCTTACCGGAAGATCAGGTCAAATGATGTTTTTGAATGCTATCCTGCCATAGTAGGGAAGTATTGAAAAAAAGATAAACTGTTTTTGAATCAGCTGGCGCATAAATGCATATGCCCCATTTGGTAGGTTTATTTGGAGTGTATGTTCTAAATGATATTTGCCCTTTAAATTGAACAACAGATTTCATCAACACAAATTGCCTGATCTAGTATGAAATATTTTGAAAATTTTGAATCACTGTATTCCAAATAATTATTGGTCTTCTGAATATGGGTTCTGATCATCCTATCACTCGATGCAGCTGTCTTCCAATGACGCATCCAGAAGATTTGCATAAACCTTTCTCTACTGAATGTTTCCAGAAAGAAGAGTGTTTTACCACTGAAAGCAGTTGACTAGCACTCCTGTAATTTGGTACTTGAATTATTTCCATATTTAGGATAACTGTGATAAAAGCTAAAAGTTCCTGTCAGCCAATGTCATGCCATTTATGCCAAATGAATTTGTGTGATAGCTGCTTTTCCCTTATTTTTTCATCTGCATAATGATTTGTTTCTTTTATTATAGTATCCACTAATTCATTTGTAAAACACAGAGTAAGATAGTCAATTGGTTCTCTTACATTACTTGCTACTTGTAGTCCTATTGTTTGAGGGTGTACAACAAAATTTATTCTCACTGGAGGACTGTCTTTTTCTGTAACATCTTCCCATTCTTCACTTGATGATATGTTGTCTTCTACTTCAAAACTACTAACACTTTCATCGCTATCACTTTCTACTACATCTGCCTGTTTTTTTCTTGGTGAGATAATATTAGTATCACTACTATTGTTTTCTTCAATGTTTATTTTTTCTAACATATCTGTATAAAAGTCTAAATCAGCCTGGCTCGGTGGCTCAGCCTGTAATCCCAGCATTTTGGGAGGTGGAGGCAAGTGGATTGCCTGAGCCTGCAGGTTCGAGACCAGCCAGGTAAATTGGTGAGACCTCCTCTCTACAGTAAAATTAAAAAATAGCTGGTGTGGTAGCGTGCATCTGTAGTTCCGGCTACTCGGAAGGCTGAGGTGGAAGGATCACAGAGCCCAGCAGTTTGACGCTGGGGTGACCGTGAGCGTGCATGCCACTGCACTCCAGCCTGGGCGAAGGAGTGAGACTCCAACTCAAAAAAAAAAAAAAAGTCTAAATCTAACTAATCTTCACTGCTGCTTACATTATAACTCTTGCTTTTGTCTTTTTATTTTGTCATTGTTCTGCAAACTAAATAAATTGATAAGGCATTTCTAATTGTAAATTATAAAATCATGAAATGAAATTTATCAAAAGAATATTACTTTTCCAATTTTACTTTTCCGACTTGTGGATAACTACATTCAATCTGTGCTGCTCAATACTTCAATAGGATCTGCCTTCAACTTTGAAAGCCTCTTTTTTCTAAGGCTATAGTAACTTGCTTATCTATCTTTTCAAGTTATAGCATATGATATAAAGGGTACAGCCACAGTTGCCTTTCTTATACAAATGCTCTTTATTGCTACCTTCTGTTACAAAGAAGTATGCACCACTGTGAAAGCACTTCACACATTCTCTTTCTATATAACACCAGCTGATTTTTTTAACATATATCTCAGTATATATTCCATCTCTTTATTTACTTTTCACGTCATTTCAATGGAAAATTTCTTTTCTTTTTTTTTTTTGAGTTGAAGTCTCACTCGTCACCCTGGCTGGAGTGCTGTGGCACACTCACAGCCACCCCAGCATCGACCTGCTGGGCTCCAGTGATCCTTCTGCCTCAGTCTTCCAAGTAGCCAAAACTACAAGTGTGCACTACCACACTCGGCTAATTTTTTATTTATTGTAACTAATTTTTTATTTATTGTAAATTTTTTATTGCTAATTTTTGTTTATTATAGAGACACGTTTTCGCCAAGTTGCCTGAGCTGGTCTTGAACCCTCGGGTTCATGCAATCCACTTGCCTCGGCCTCCCAAAGTGCTGGGATTATAGGCTGAGCCACCAAGACCGGCCTGAATGGAAAATTTCAAGGAAACATATTTTTTTAAAAATGTGTGCTTGCATATGTTTGTCCTGTATAATCACCAGTAACTTCTTTATGTTTGCTAGTAGTTTGCTAGATTTATGATATCCTCTCAGAGGGGACATTGAGTGCAAAGGGTTAAGCTCTTGCTTTTATTTTCTTTTTTATCCACTCCGATTCCATTACCTACTAAAGATCTCTCTTTCTCCTTCTCTTGCTAATCCTATGAGTCAAAGGAGGAAGGGACACTTGGAGAAGCTCTGCTTATCCAAACTTCTAGTACTATGTCATCAAAGATGATGTCAAATATGTAATTCTCTGTGGGTTGGCCTAGAATCTTCTGGTTCCAATCCTTCAAGTCCATCTGAATTCAGACTCTGGCTGAATACTATTGATCATCTATACCAGATATGGTTGCATTGCTTGAGTGAATTAACACATTCCCTGGTACAATTAACCATCCAATCACCTATATGGTCTTCTAACTTCTCATTGTCACCTTCCTTTCTGGCTCAAAGCAGTAGTCTCTGCACATTTATGTATTAATGCATAGAAAACTATCTAAAGGTTCCACTCCCATCTCTGTCAATGAGGAAAGAGTGATGTATAGCTGACACAAGTCTCACGGGATTCCTTAAAATATGTTTTTGTTTATGATTGCAATTGGAGTGCACACTTGCTTTAAAAATGCACATATGGCTGTGTATAAAGTAAAAAAAAAAAAAGGCCAGGCATGGTGGCTCAAACCTGTAACCCAACACTTTGGTAGGCTGAAGCAAGAGGATTGCCTGAGCCCAGGGGTTCAAGACCAGCCTGGACTACTTGGTGAAACCTCATCTCTACAATATATCAATCCTGCACCTTGGGAGGCTGAGGTGAGTGGATTGCCTGAGCCCGCGGGTTCAAGACCCGCCTGGGCAACTTGGTGAAAGTTCATCTCTACAATAAATCAAAAAATTAGCCGGGTATGGTAGCACGCGCCTGTAGTTCCAGCTACTTGGAAAGCTGAGGCAGAAGGATCGCTGGAGCCCAGCAGGTTGAGGCTGCGGTGGCCGGGAGCAGCCACTGCACTCTAGTCTGGGCGACAGAGTGAGACTCTGACTAAAAAAAACAAAAAACAAAACAAAAAACACGTCCTCTACCACTTCCATTCTCCATGGATGACCATGTAGGCTTCAATCATTTTATTAATAGTTTTCTAAGTTGGCAAGTTTAAACAAGAGCCTCCCCCAAGGAGGGATGGTACTCACCTTTTCCCCATATTGAATCCATTTGCCAGACTCATTCCTCCAATACCAAATCCACTTGGTGGTGAAAACAGAATCGGCAGACTTCCTGACAGATGAAGGAGTAGAGAGACGTCGGATGGGATGGGAATCACAAGTCATTTTCTGGAAATTGATTGTATGATTTCCTCCAGAAAAGCTGAGAGAGAACAGTATAAAATTAACAAAATGTTTCATTGATCCCTGTTTTCTACAATCTGGCCTTCCCTAACAAGAGTGCAGAATTTAAAATTTTGAACTAAAAAGTACCTTCAAATTTTCTGTATGCAGCTCTAGATCTTACACATAAAAGAAAAATGGAAACACAGAGATGTAAGGCGACTTGCCTGCACCACATATTTAATGGTATCACAAAATGTATTCTTCCCTCAGAAAATATCCCAAAATAAAACTGTGCACAAAACAATTGATTGGCTCAATGTTATAAAGTTTCTAAGTGAGAAACTCACATTTGGTCAATTTTTAAAATTATTTATTACTATTTAAACAGTTATCAAAATGTTGTTTAAGACCCTCTCAGAGAATTGGCAAAATTAAAGTTATTTTTGTAATAATATCAAGACCTTACTTGTTTTTGTTTTTTTCACCTTCACTCTCTCTTGAGTGTACAGTGGAGATTCCCAGAGACTATATGATATATTATTTCACAACAGATTGAATAAAGGAGTAGATATGAGAATCTGTCGTCTATTAAGTCAGACATTAAAGAGATTTGCAAAAGTTTAAAACCATTTAACCCTTCTCAATAAATTTTTTGCTTTGGAAAACATTTCTTTTATAGTTATCCATATATATGTGTGTGTATATATATAGTCATATACATTAGTTATGTTTATTAAATAGATATACATAAATATGTATACAAAATTAAATAGTTATATAAAATTCTACTTATTCTAGCTTTTTATTTAATTCTAGTTAAATGAAATTTAATTATTTAATTAGTTAAACAATATTATTTAAAGTTAATTTAATTAAGTAATAGAATAATTACTTAATTTAATTATTTAATAGAATCTATTTAATTCTAGTTATTTATTTGAGCTTTTAAATGAACCAATAAATATTTACTTGTTCTCAGTTTTAATTTTTAATACAGTAAATATTGATAGCTATAATCCAGATAAGCAAATTCTTTGGGATCCTCAATACAATTTGAGAGTGTTGAGAGGTCCTTAGATCAGAACTACTGATCTAAGAAAGACCTCTTAAAGACCTCTTAGGTCTGTGGTTCTCAATCAAGAACAATTTTGCCTCCAGGGCACATCTGACAACATTTGAAGACATTTTTGCTTATCACAACTTGAGGGTGGGGGAAATAGAGGGATGGAGCTTACTGGCATCTGTGGATAGAGGCCAGAAATACTGCTAAATAGGCGCCCTAACAAGTAATTATCAAGCCCAAAATGTCAGTGGTGCTGAGGTCGAGGAACCCTGCTCTAGACTGACCTGGTGGGAGGGTGGGAGACAGAACTACATAACTAGAAACAAGAAAATTGTTGATGCCACCCTCTAGTGGCAAAATGCAGCAACACAGAATCTCCACCAAAAATTCACTAAATTTGAATATGAGAAGTATGTAAAATTTTCCCCCAAAGTACAAAGAATTTCCTCGCAAAATGAGGCTGCGTTTATATCCCTGCAAATCATGGGTCAATATGGTCATGTAGGTATCACCCATTTCAGCTCTGCAAGAAGTAAAAATGTAAGATATCCTCTTGGATACCCCCAGAATAGAAGAAATAACAGATATAAGGGAGGTATTAAATGCTGATGTAGGTAACAAAATTCTGCATTAGAACCACATGAAATTATTCAAATCATGTTTTTAAACTATGAGGTTAAGTCAAAGACCTTTTTGTCTTAAATCACTTAGTACTTTCAATAGTTCTGCGATGAACTGATAAGAATACAAGCCAACCTCTCCATTGTGTTTTTCTGCAGGACACACTGACAGATATCAACTAAACAAATAATCATGTCCCTTTGAGTTAGCAAATACTCCCAGAATTCCTAAGTGTCAGCCAGGCTCCATGTGATTTCAAGCCTACCTATCTGTGTTTTCCCTTCATTAACTCAGCAGGTCTTTGCCATTTTTACAAGAGATGTCTCACACTTGAATGGGATCCCAAAGGAAAAGTGTTCTTTCTTTTTCCCCATAAGTCTAGCACTATGCTTTCCTTTGATTACATTGTGCATCTGCAAAGCTAGAGTATAGCCACCAACTTACACATTGATTTGCGGGTCACAATAGGCTTCCTCGATCTTCTCCATGGACTGGCAGTCCATCCAGGTCCTTACAAGCAGTATCTGCCATCGGTAGGGCAGGTGGAAATGAACTTTGTTGCAACTGCCTACAAAGACAGAGAGGAGGTTTGTGGGCCCATTCATCAGGGATCCTGACCAATTCCACCAAGTTCACATTGGCTCTCCCCATCCAGGCCCACCATGCCCACCCTGCCAGACAGCTCCTATCAACACCTTTGCCCATGCAGTCCTTGCCTGCACTGTCCTATATCCAGTTCCTTTATTACCCATGGACATGTGTCAGGAACAAAAACTCTCCACTCCCCAAAAACCATTTCATCCACGTGGAAAACTGTGTCGATTTACAGTTACCCTTTATGTAGCCCCTCAAGTGTGTGTATGTGTGCGTATGTATTTTTTTTTTATTGTGGTCTCACTCTGTCACCCAGGCTGGAGTGCAGCGGCGATCACAGCTCATCTCAGCCTCCACCTCCTAGGCTCAGGCAATCTTCCCAAGTAACTGGGACTACAGTCACGTCACCACACACAGCTAATTTTAAAATTTTTTTTGTAGGGGTAAGGTCTCACTCACTCTGTTGCCCAGGCTGGTCTTGAACTCCTAGGCTCAAGCAATCCTCCTGCCTCAGCCTCCCAAAGTGCTAGGATTACATAAGCTACTGCACCTGGCCTCAAGTATGTATATTAAGTCAAATACTCTCCAGCATAAGCAACAGCCTGTATCTCCCTGAAACCCTGGTCTGCAATTCAAGTCCTCCAGAAAGATTCCCCAACTAACCTCACTCCACTCTCATCTGACTTGTATTTAGTCCCTTAGACAGTACTCAGTACTCAATTTGGGATTTATTATTTATGTTTTTACTAATTTTGTACAGTTTCCTCATTTACAGATGTTTGGATGCCCCACCTCAATTACTAAGTCACTAAAGAAAAGATTGCACCATTGTTTAGCTGACATCCCTCTTGCATAACTGGCCTAGGGCTAGGTATGCAAAACATAGCCATCAAAGGAAAGCTGGCTGAGTGATGAATGCATGTTATAAGTTCACAATATAGAGAAACAGAATATAGCTCTGCTTTGCAAAATTTTCATATTTTGTTTTGCAAAATGTGTTGTTCAAAATTTGCATTGTTATGTTTAAATCATTTTGAAATGTTCCAAAACATGCACGACTCCTGTAAAACAAAAAGAGGCAGGTTTCGACACCACTGGGAAACTGCACCAAGTGGCAGTGCTTGAGACTTGCTGATTCAGAAGTGCAGAACTACTTATTACAGTCCACACCACACTTAAGAGAATGGCCTCTAACAACAAGAGACACACACTCAGAAAAACAACAAGTGTTGGTGAGGATGTGAAGAAACTTGCACTCTTGTACATTGCCAGTAGGAATGAAAAATGGTACAGCCATTACAGAAAATGGTTTCTAAAAAAATTAAACACAGAGATACTATACGATCCAGCAATTCTACTTCCAACTAAATACCCAAAAGGACTAAAAATAGGGACTTGAGTAGATACTTGCTCCCCCACATTCACAGCATCATTATTTACAAAGGTCAAAAGGTAGAAGCTTATAGAAAGTCCTATGTTACTCACTATTAAATTGGCAATGCTTATCCAGATGGTCAAGACAAATTTCCTCTGAGCCAAGGTCATCTACTGTAGATGTGGTATTCACAACACCAGACAAGGAATCTATAAAACAAAAGAGAATGCATGTACGCTAATCTTAGTGTTTAAACCAAAAACCTAGACACTTGGTCTCACAATGGCCAATATCTGAAACAGGAGCCATGCTCAAGAAAATTCCCATGATTTATGTGTGGCTTGTGAGCATCTAGACAGGCCTTCCATAAAATGAAATCTGGACATTAGAATCACCTGAGAGCTATATTTATTTCTCAAACCACAGCTGAACTCTTCCTATTGTCAATAAATGTAGCAACTAATTCCATGTGGTTCTACTGGCTGGCCCTTCCCTGTCTTCACACATCAATCTCCTCACCAGTTTCACTCCTTAATCAAAATCTTCTAACTTTCTGTCCTCTAAGGAACACTCAAGAAGAAATCACCAGCCCAAGCCACTGTGCTGCAGACTAAAGACACGGGTCCCCTTTGTTCTTCAGTGACTTATGCTGAGGAGAGCCTGGGGTCCTCCTTGTGAACTCACTGGCATGGGATGCGGGGTCTTGGGTGGAATTCTGCCCACAAGCCCTATAGGCTGCCACTGTGTTGCTTGCACAAAGTGGAGAAGGTAACTGAGGCAGAGTGATGACATGTGTAGGAGCAGAAGTTTCCCTGGGTATGGCTGGGACCTGGCTTCTCAGACTCTGGCTTCCCAAATGGAACACATCTTTTCCCCCAGTGACACCAGTTTTTTCTGCATCAGTAGTTTTATCTATGACTTGACTGGAGCTTTTTGGTGCACTGTGGACAGATTTACTAGCCCAAAATATCTTCCCGCTGTATTTACCATTAACAAGCGCCACTCCTGGGTCATCATCCCCAGTAACTCTGCCAGTGGTCTGGAAATCTCTGGAAGTAGCTCCAGTGTCCTGATTCCTAGGTAGAGACATTTCTCCCTGAGCACTGGTGGTGCTTTTGTAACGTAAAGATCTTAGGGAAGTGAAATCTGTGGCCATGCCATCAGCATTATTATTAAAAAGAGAGCCATGCTGGAGGTCTTGAATTCCACTATTGCCCTGGATGTTCCTGCGGTCTGATGAAAGCACATCAGTGCTCCTTCTGGTGGTCATGGCTTCAGGTATTTGTGCAGGAGGAGGAGAGTGTGCCAATGTTAGCACTGGGGAGAACACGTTCTCCATCCTGGTGCCTTGGTCATTCGTCCAGGATGTGGGGCTCTTCCAGTTGGAGGCTGGTGTTGAATCAGAAGCAAGGTAAGTATCGCCTTGATTCCCAAAAAAGATGCTCTCTGGACCGCCATTCTCTGGAAACCTCCGGCTCACCCCTGCCTGGCCTATTCCTCCAAAATCGGTAGCCTTGGATGAGACTGAGGAAGGCTGAGCACGATCCTGACTCTCTAGATAGGTGAATTTGTGTGCAAGATCATCTATGGGCTCATCCTCCAGGGAAACCTTGCAGTCAATTAGGTCTGGACTGGATGTGCAGGACCTCTGAGCAGAAGCTGAAGCAGACAGAAGGAATTCTTGGCTGCCCTGAAAGTATCGATCTCTACTTTTGCTTCTAGCTCTATATGCCACGTTTCTCCGATGTGAGGACAGAGCTAGGAAACAAAATGAAACAAAATAATGACAATTAGAGCTCATGTGATTGCATCCCTACCCACATTCCTCCTCTTAGCTTTTCCAGCTTTTGCTATTCAATTTCTATCAAATTACTTGCTCAAATCTGGTGTGTAAAAATCTTAAAGATGGGTATTTATGACAATGAAGTTTTTTTTTTTTTTAATTTTTTATTTTGAGACAGGGTCTTGCTCTGTCACCCAGACTGGAGTGCAGTGGTGCAATCATTGCTCACTACAACCTCAAACTCCTGTGCTCAAAGGATCCTCCCTTCTCAGCCTCTGGAGTAGTTGGGACTATAGGTCCAAGCTATGGTGTCAGTGGATGAAGGAATCTTGACATACTCCTACCATAGCATAGAACATCATTCCATGGTCTAGGATAAGTGAGACACTGGTTTTCTTCTGGCTTTTCTTTTAGAACTCAGCTGTAGCCCCCAGGCCCCAAAACTCTTAGGGGGGGTGTCCACTATCCCCTGGTTCCGAGTCAATATTCACCACTACTGTGAATGGAGAGATGACTAGGGCAAATCAGGGAAGATTTCAAGAAACCATTTTCATTTTGCCCACATTGTCATATGGGTGTACCAGATGATTCAAGGATTCACAATACTTAAACAGAAATGAAATGACATTCTACAGGTCTGATTTTGTTGAAGCTAGGAATTTTTCCAGATTTCTTCATCTAGCACCACAATGCTTGGGCATAATATCCAAAGTCAAAGTTGACAAAGCAGTGGCCTGGAAAGAATTGATCTCGCTCGAGAAACATGATTAGTCACACCCTTCTGGAAGCAGGAGGAAGAAGTAAGATGTATTTTTGAGTGTGTGTAGAGTATGTGTGTGTGGCATGCAAGTGTGTGATGTTTATATGGTGTGTATGTGTGTGTGTGTGTGTGTATGCACACACATGCATGCACGCATGCTGGGAGTATTGTAGAAGATATGCACGTCTGTGTGTGAGGCATGTGTGGTGTGCTCTTGTGAGGTATGCCTGCATGCTTGTGTGCGTGTAAGTTGTGCTATTGAGTGTGGGGAAGGGGTAAAAGAGAGATTCTTTCTCTTCCAAACCAAGGGGCAGCAGTAATATAGTAAAAGCAAACATCTTTCTCCTGTCAACAAAATGGTTAACACAGTAGATTAACTAGAAGTGAAAATAAATACAGATCTCTCTCACACCATAAATGTATATTGGGAATCTATACCCAAAACCATCTTTCCAGATCTTCTCTTGTTCAGAGGCCACTGTGATATGGGGGGAAAAAATTAGATATGGGATCAAAACATGTGAACTCTACTACTTTCTAGTGGTGTGAGGCCTTGAAAGTGTCACCTTTTATGTATTCATTACATTACCCTTCATTCTTTTAAAAATGATCTAAGGCTGCTTGCAATAAAAGTAACTTAAAATTTCTGAGCCTCGGTTTCCTTGCCCTTAAAGCTAATAAATTATCTACCTGCCTTATAATTATATAATTATAATTATAACGACATGATGTTTACTCTGAATGAAAGTCCCTTGTAAACTATAAACCATTTCTCAAATATAAGGAACTGTAATTGTTCATTACTTTTTACAGAATTTTAGAATCATGTGTTCTATCTGTTTCATAAAATTTACCCCTTCTACACCTACTTCAAAAAAGGTACTAAAAATTAATACCATTATATAATTGAAAAATGTTTAGAAAATAGTATCACTTCATACCCATTTTGATGGCTATTATCAAAATATCAGAAAATACAAAATGAGAAGAAAGAGGATGTGAGAGAAATTTGATCCCTAGTGCACTGCTGGCAGAAATGAAAAATGGTATGGTAGTTCCTCAAAAATTAACCACAGAATTACTATATGATCCAGCAATTCCACTTCTGATTATATATACCAAATAACTGAGAGCAGGGCTCAAAGAGATATTAGTGTACTCATGTTTATAGCAGCACTATGCACAATAGCCAAAATGGAAACAATTCAAGCATCCATCAACATTTTGAAAGGATAAATGAAATGTGAACGCACACACGCAATGGAATATCATTTAGCCTTAAAAAGGAAGGAAATTCTGACACATGCTACATACAACATGGATAAACCTTGAGGATACTATGCTAACTGAAATAAGCCAGTCATAAAAGAACAAATATCCTATGAGTCCACTTACATGAGATACCTAGAGTTGTCAAGCATACAGAGGCAGAAAGTAGAATGACATTTGACAAGGGCTGCAGGGAGGAAGGGATGGGAAGTTATTGTCTAATGGGTATAACATTAGGTTTTCATTTGGGAAGATGAGAAAGTTCTGGAGATGGATGGTGGTGATGGTTGCATAATAATATGACTGGACTTAATGCCACTGAATTACATACTTAAAAATGATTACAATGATAAGTTTTATGCTATGTATATTTGGCCACAATTTAAAAACACCTTTTAAAAAAATAGCACTGAGGACTGTAAATTAAATTGTACATAGTTTTATATTAATACTAAATTTGTTGTATTCATTGTATTATGATTATATAAGAGAATGGCTTTGTTCTGAGGAGATATATGTTGATATATTCAGATGTACAGTGTCATGATATATGTATATGTCAAATGTTTTAACCATATGTGTGCCTATCTGTATGTACATATATAGAGAAAAAAAGGAGATAAATTGGGGCAAAATGCTAACAAGTAGTGAATCTAAAAACTTTTATGTTTTTTCCCTTAAAATTTTTAAAACTAATTTTATTAATTACCTACTCCCAGCCTGTTTCCTTTGCTGTAAAAGAAGGAAAGTATTTGTGCTGTTTACCTAAGTTGTTCAGCAGACTAAATAAAAACATGTGAATGTGTTGTGCAAAATATAAAGTGTCATGCAAATGTTTGAGCCATAAACAGAGGAAACCAACATAATTCATAGCTTTTAAACAAATGATAAACTTTTTTAAATCTAGAGAGAAATAGACCTAAGCAAAAAAAATCACATTGCAACATCACATGTATACTATGATTATAATTGTGTAAAAACAGTGTATGCAGCTGGACATGGTGGCTCACACCTGTAATCTCAGCACTTTGGGAGGCTGAGGCAGGTGGACTGCTTGGGCTCAGGAGCTTGAGACCAGCCTTGGCAGCAATGCAAGACCTCGAGTCTACAAAAAATTTTTTAAAAAATTAGCCAGGTATGGTGGCACACACTTGTAGTCCTAGCTACTTGGGAGGATGAGGTGGAAAGATGGCTTGATCCCAGGAGGTAAGCTGTGATCCGTGCCCAGCCTGGATGACAGAGTAAGACCCAAACTCAAAAAAAAAATGGTGTCTGCATAAGGACAAGGCTCAGAAGGGGAAATGAAGACAGTGTTAAGTGGCAAGGTAGAGTGATTGCAGGCAGTTTTTTCTTTCCTTGCAATTTCTGCTCATTTGCAATTAAAAAGGAAAAAGTTGTACCTCTGGACCCAGGGGGGTTCCTTCGGGCATGCTTGCTGTTACAGATGTCCTGGATGTTCTGGACCACATTGGGTTTCAGCCCATGTTCCCTCATGATGGCCAACACCTTCCTGTCCATCAGGTTGTGGGACCGGAGGCAGTTGGGGTAACTACAGTTCCCTCGGGTGAAGTGTTCACAGATGTGGAGTCTTTCACATGGTGGCTGCTGGCTGCAAATCAGTTTCCGACCCTCTCCCTTGTAACTTTTGCATATCTACAAAAGGTAAAAACAACAGTAAGAGACACAACACCTTCTTGAATTTGCTAAACATGCAACAAGGCAAGCTCAGGTGCACAAAAATTTCTGAAGCAAGCAGAGATATTTTGAAAAACTACACATATTTCACAACCTTTCATGAGTTGTATTTAATTGATAATTTATTTGGGGCAGACAAAATAAAAGATACCAATGACTTTGATAATCCATGAAAAAAATCAACAGTAGATGGCTAACTACAATAAGGACTCAAAGTCAGCCCTATATTATAAAAGAACTCCCCTCAAAAAGGCTCAACTTTGATAACCAACTTACTTTGTAATTAAAAGGACATGTGGGTTTTACCTGCAATCATTTGGAAATCCAGAATTTAGTCTCTGTTAGGCAGAATGTGAAGTTTCTCAAGAGATCAACTAAAAAAGATAAGTTGTATTTTCCTGCCTAAATATATATATATATCTACAGGACTAGATCTGAAGTGACATGGTTCCCACTGAAAAGAGGGCAGAAGGAATCCTGCCACTGAAGCCAGGCCGTATGACACAGAACTGAAAGACACCGGTTTTAAAGTCTGAGGCCCTAAAAGCAGCTACGTGATCTCAGAGGATTCCCGCCCTCTTACCTATTCCAGTCTGTTTCCTTTGCCATAACAGAAGGAAAGCATTTGTGCCATTTACCTAAGTTGTTAAGCAGACTAAATAAAAACATGTGAATGCACTGTACAAAATATAAAGTGTCATGCAAATGTTTGAACCATGAAAGGAGGAAACCAATATAATTCATAAGAAATCTGAATTTCAGACATTTTGAAGATGAAAATATTTGTAAGTTGTTCTGATAGACTCTGAGCAAACCAGATCAACATGGTTCACCGTGATTTGTCTAGATGGCAAGGCCATGGACTCAGACACCAGTAACAATGGTTTAGCCAGGTAGACAACTTTTAAAACTTGATTCAAAGAGATACATATAACTGCTATCCAGTCTATTTATCTAGACTCTAGACCAGCAGTTCTCAAAGTGTGATTCCCTGACCAACATCATCAGTACCACCTGGAAACTTATTAGAAATGCAACTCTCCCTATGAGAAGCACCAGAGGTGGGGGGCCCAACAATTTGTATTTTAGCCAACTCTCCAGGTGATTCTGATGCATGCTACAGTTTGAGAACCAGTGTCCTAGAGGCCATAGCACATAAAGAACAATTATCAGCTCCACAAACGATGCTTTGATAACATTCCTATCACCATGCTGATGTTTAAGCAAGAATGCTCCTGCCTTAAATTAGGCCAGAACAAATGAAAGCACTTCTTCCTTTAATAAGCACTTTCTAGATTTACAAGTTTATATACCAGGAAGTCAGGTTTGCCTGATGTTTTCATGTTATCAAAGCAAAGTGAAAAAATGTGAATATTTTAAGTGTTTAAGGGCAGGGAGTGTGTCTGCCCACTGCCTGGCTCCAGTATTTAACACAGTGCTTGACATTTGCAGGACTCTGAAATCTTGAATGAACAAATGCAAAACAACCAATGAAGAGACTGAGAACATTCCAGGGTGACTCTCTCAGGTGCCTATCCTATCCACCACCACCCCCACCAGCTGTTTTGCTACACTCCTTCTTTTATTTAACTTAGCCCCTCTCTTCCTCCTCATCCTTTCTGATAACATCCAGATTGTCCAAATAACAGCTGCTAATCTGCAGGGATAATTGCTCCCTCCTTGGAGAGTCATCCTTGCCCAACTATTCTTGAAATCAGTTGAATTCCGGCTGACCCCTCCTGCTAAAACCCCACAAAAAAACTCTTACACCCCCAACTGAAAATGCTTCTTTAGAGACGCTTCTTTTTTTTTCTGAGTTGGAGTCTCACTCCGTCACCCAGACTGGAGTGCAGTGGCCGCTCCCAGCCACTGCAGCCTCGACCTGCTGGGCTCCACCAATCCTTCGGCCTCAGCCTTCCAAGTAGCTGGAACTACAGGTGCGCGCTACCACACCTGGCTAATTTTTTGATTTATTGTAGAGATGAGGTCTCGCCAAGTTGCCCAGGAGGGTCTTGAACCCGCAGGCTCAGGCAATCCATTCACCTCAGCCTCTCAAGGCGCAGGATTACAGGCTGAGCCACCGAGCCTGGCCGAGACTCCTCTCGCCCAGAATTTCAAATAGAAACTTATGCCAATGATACTAACTCATGCTAACTACAGACACCAGCTCCCCAGAGCTCTAGTTCAGGAAACAATGTAGTCTTCTAGTATGGGATCTGAACTGACAAGTGGAAAATGGCAAGTAAGTTATTAGCTAAAAATAAGCTTCAGGTGGGATGCAGTGACTCATGCCTGTAATCCCAGAATTTTGGGAGACGGAGGCAGAGAGATCACTCGAGCTCAGGAGTTCAAGACCTGACTGGGCAACATGGCAAGACCTTGGCTCTACAAAAAAAAAAGAAAGAAAGAAAATCAAAAAATTAGCTGGGCATGGTGGCATGCACCTGTAGTACCGCTACTCGGGAGGCTGAGGCAGAAGGATCACCCAGGAGGTCAAGGCTGCCATGAGCCGTGATCATGCCACTGCATTCACGTCTGGGCAACAGAGTGAGATGACTGATTCAAAAGAAAAGGGGTCAGGGGAGAGACTTCCCACCCCATCCACTAAGCATGGGTACTGAATTCTTTTTTCTTTTTTTTTGTGAGTTGGAGTCTCGCTCTGTCGCCCAGGCTGGAGTGTGCAGTGGCACGCTCCCAGCAACCCCAGCATCCACCTGCTGGGCTCAGTTGGTCCTTCTGCCTCAGCCTTTCAAGTAGCTGGAACTACAGGCATGTGCCACCACGCCTGGCTAATTTTTTGATTTATTGTAGAAATGAGGTCTCGCCAAGTTGCCCAGACTGGTCTTGAACCTGTGGGCTCAGGCAATCCCCTCATCTCAGCCTCCTAGGTACTGAATTCTTACAAGGGAGAGGGAACCTTGAATGACATTACACCCTTCTTTGAACTGTTTGATAAAAGAATTGTCCTCATAGAGCTTTGGTCAGCAGGGTCTTCTGAGATCCCTCACACAACAGCAATTTCTCTTAGGTTCATAACTGCCAACCTCCACCTTAGAGAAGGGAAGAGCTAACACTCCCCTTATTCCCCAGGGACTTGACACAGATGCGTGGCCTGATGTTAAAAGTGCTTGGTGTTTTTGAAGAACTGAGGCAGGAATCACACCCAACAAGTGGCCTTTCTAAACCTCCAAGTTCACACCAGATTAAGGCAGACCACAGGTCAACACTCTTATGTTGTATAACAAGGCTTCACCTTGTCATTCCCTCGCATGAAAGGAAAAGGACAGTATACCCCTGCCAGCAGAACCTTTAAAGACGTTGGTGTGTAAGGCATTTTCCCCATGCTGGTAGGCATGAGGGCTGGGCTGACACACAGGCCAAGAGACCTTTAAATCTTGTACTCCTAAAAAGAAAGAGAGAGAGAGAAACACAAATCCAATATCTAGATAGAAGAATGCATGAGGCAGGGGAGGAAGCAGGATATATTTTATTTCCTCTCCCCAGTAGGTGTTTAATATGTGTTTTGCATTCATATTTCTTTTGAATACTATGGCTGACTCAAAAATCACTTCTCATGTCATACTTTTTTTAAGTCCTTAGGGAAATATGTACACTGAGCTCAGAGTCAAAAAATGTTTCACTCTCCAGAAGTCCCCAATTACTATCTCATCACATAAAGAAAGTGCATCTGAATTTCAACCTTGCTTATATGGTCTCCATCCTTCCTACTGACACCATCTGGGTCTTTCATTACATTTTTGTGCCTCTCTTTCAATGTGAGGCTAACTTCTCTATTAAAGGATTTTTTTCTCAGGCAGATACTATGCTTTAAACAGTATCCTGTGATCCTCAAGTCTATACTCCTGTGTGGACAAGACTGTTAATTATCCGCCATTGTACCTAAGTTTCTTCTAATAATAGAAATTTTAAGGTTTTAGGTGGACATATGGTTACCCAGCCAGAAACTATATTTCCCAGCCTCCTTTTCAGTTAAGTGTGACCATGTGATAAGCTCTGACCAATGAGATGTGAGCAGATGTGCTATATACAACATATACAATGTCACATCTCTAGAAAAGGAAATTGTTTGCTTTCCATTTACTTCCTCTCTATGTTCCCACCGGTTAGAAATTGGTGACAATGAGTATAGTCTCATTGTACCCAGAGATGGAAGCCACATGTGGAAAATAATAGTATTGACCTACTGGCCTGAATTCCTGGATGACATCATGAAGTCCCACTGCCTGACCACTCAGGCTACCTCTCTGCCCACATCCCAGCAAGACCAAGAGTTGGCAAACTTCTTCTGTAAAGGATGAGAGAGTAAATATTTTAGGCTTTGCAGGCCATTTGGTCTCTGTTGCAACTACTTAGCCTGCCTTTGTAGAGTAAAAACAGCCATAGGCATTACATAAACAAATAGGTGTAGCTGTATTCCCATAAAACTTTATTTATAAAAATAGGTGGCAGGCCAGATTTGGGTTGTAAGTTATAGATTGCTGACCCCAATCTAAACTATCAAGTGACAGAGAAATATAATTATATTTTATATGAACCACTGTATTGGGGAGGGTCTCTGTTACAACAGCTTAGCCTGTGCCCTCATCTTCCCTGTCATCTTCCAAACCTCAATCAAAAGTCAACCTCAGATGCACCCCCACAACCATGTAAAGCCTCAACTAGTCCTGTTACTATTATATTATCAGCTCCTACTCGCTCACACAGGGTTCTTCAGCAGCCTAGTGGAGGAGGCATTCCAGCTAAAGTTTCTTATAAAACCCCAAACAGAAGAGAAATACCTGGGATCTCTGAAGTCACTCAGCAACAGCTTTGACTGTTACCCGCAGAGTCCTGGTGCTAACTCTGAGATTTTTCTGCTCCTGTTCCAACATATCCATGATACAACACTACCAATAATATTCTCCCTGTTTCTTAAACTGAGGGATCATAACTTACCTCAGGCATAAAAAAAGGGTCACTTTGGAGGAGGAGCACTGCCAGTTCCTCTTGGTTAAGTCCAGAGAGCTCGTGAATTTTCAGGACTCTGTAGTTCTCTTCTGAGAGAACTTCATGAGAATATTTGCATAAGTTCCTGGAAGAAAACATGACAATTGCCAGTGTTTCCACTTCACAGATGTAAAAAAAAAGAAATCAGTCATAAAACTTTCAGTCAACAAAGATAAATACCCATATTCTTTGATAACTGACACAGGTCGGTCCTGCTTCAAGAATACACTTTAATAAAATAAAGGTATAAAAAACAGCTAGATGGGGTGCAATGTATTTTCTTCACAAATTATACACTTGTATACACATATCTGACTTTAAAGTGCTGCAATACTTTTTTTTTTTTTTTTTTGAGTTGGAGTCTCACGCTGTCACCCAGACTGGAGTGCAGTGGCCGCTTCCGGCCACCGCAGCCTCGACCTGCTGGGCTCCGGCGATCCTTCCGCCTCAGCCTTCCAAGTAGCCGGAACTACAGGCGCACACTACCACGCCCGGCTGATTTTTTTATTTATTGTAGAGATGAGGTCTCGCTGCCCAGGCGGTTCTCGAACCCGCGGGCTCAGGCAATCCACTCACCTCAGCCTCCCAAAGCGCTGGGATTACAGGCTGAGCCACCGAGCCCGGCTGTAATACTTCTTTAAACATCTTCCCAGTATACATTAAGTTATAATTTGTGTATAGCTTAGAAAGGACAGAAGAGGCAAAAATTGGCAAAGAAACTGAAAACAAACTATCAGAATGATTACCTATCAAGAAACAAAGAACAAATTATGATAACATATCAATGGACTGACAATATACTACATGAAACAATTCTATTTATTTAACATTTTCATTCTATAAAATTGTGCGTTGTTATATCTCTTTTATGTCTTATAACTGATATACACACATATTATTTGTGACTACAAAGGAAGAGAATAAGCTTTTAATTGTACATTTCAAATAACTCTACAGAAAAAAAGATCCCCTTCACTTTTGAGACATTAATGATTTAGCTTAATGCTGTCCAATAGCACTTTCTGTGATTATGAAATTGAATAATCTGACATTTCCAATTTGTAAGCCATCCGTGGCAACTGAGACTTGATTTAATCATATTAACATCTGAGAAGCACTGACTGGGATCACTGAGAAATCCTAGTAGCACTGATGCACTCATTAGACAAACATACTTTGACAGAGTTCTGACAAACCCATTCCACTTTTTTATCTTGCATATGCTATGTATGATATCATTCAAGTCCTCAGATGTATGGCTTTAGTAGTTATTATCACAATGGCATAGTAATATTTTCTAGTTTGCAACGCAACTCTCAAGTTATCAGGTAGTTAGGTAATGGCCAGATTTTCACTACATGCATAGTATGGCTTCATGTATCATTACACAAATAATCATTCTTCTTTTACATTATTTTCTTAGGAGTTATTCCTGTGGGAGTGTTGCCTCAGGAAACCAACAATTTTCTTGGTAGCCTGTGTTTCCTTTGGATCTACTGCTCTCCAGAAAACATAACAGCAATCTGGGCGTGTGCCTACTCCTCCACAAGCATATTAGCACTGAGTTTTGTCACTTTACTACCTCAATAGGTATGAAATGAACTTGTACTTTTATTAATTCATATTTTTATTGTTAAGACAGAAATAATCCCAAATGTTGGCTTGATGCTTATATTTCATCTTATTTATACTATTTGCTCATATCCTTTAACCATTTATCTAGTAGAGAATGGGTACTGACCTATAGACTTATAACTGTTTTTCATATTTTTAATATTAATTTTTACCAATTTTGTTTGCATCAAATAGTTTTGCATTTTTTCCTTTTTCCTCAAGAATTAAGATTGTTATGGTGAATTTTTATATAATCAGGTCCTTCTTATTCATAATTCATAATTTAGCCTACTGCTTTAGAACTTGCAAAATTAATTCATCTACCACAGCTAGATAACTATAATACAGCATTTTGTTGTGTGTTTTTTTGTGTGTTTTTTTTGGTGACACTGACTGGAGTTTATTTATTTAATTATTTATTATTTTTTGTAGAGATGAAGTCTCACTATGTTGCCCAGACTTGTCTCGGAATCCTGACCTCAAGCGACCCTTCCACCTCAGTCTTCCAAAGTGATGGGATTACAGGCATAAGCCACTGCATTCAGCCCATTTAAAAAATGTATCTATTGTATCAGGGTTTTGTCAATTTTCATAAAATAACATATTAGAAATCTAATTTCTATGAACTCCATAAACTAAATTGGATATTAAGTATGTCACTGTAACTTCATTAAATCTGATTCTGAAACAGAAAATAGCTCCCCACTTATTTAAGTCTTGTTCTGTTTTTTTCCTAGTGTGAATTAAAATTTTTCTTTTAATAGTTCTCTTTCATCTCCCAAATATCAAACATTATCTGTTGCTACTATTATTTTTTTAACTGTTTGTCACTGGTAAACAGAAATGCAAAATGGCCTTATTCGAGATCGGTGATTTTTTGAAAAATGTAAACATCTAGGTACAAGTTATTCTCTAAGAATTAATCTTTAAAAATCACGTATGCAAATGCTATTGCCTGTGTGTAAAACATTTTTGAAACTCTCTGGATTGCCTTCAGATCTAGCAGTGATCATTTTCTTTTTCTTTTTGGTAAGAAAAATCACAGAATCAACAACTCTGTCAGCTACTGGCCAGCCCTTGACACCTGGCCAGCCCTCCTATGTACCTTGCTTCCTGGAGAAGACACAGACTGCTGGTCAGGCCCAGGTGGGTCATCTCCCTGCTTTCTCTATTCAGTGACTGGCTTTTAGCATGTTTCTGGTGCTCCTTGATAAGGCCGACCTCAGCTCTCTGCTTGCTTTTGGGTTCTGTGGTCTCAGGTAACCATGCCCCATCACAATAATCCTACTTAGGGAAACTGAGGCCCAACAAAATGAGAAGGGTGACTAGGCAAGAGGAATATCTGGTAATGAACCCAGATCTTTATAAACAGGCAAAAAACCTAAGCTGGGAAAAAAACAAAACGAAACAAAAAACCAGATCCAAAACTTTTCTAAACCAAAAGAAAAAAAATTGCCATTCAGAATTATTTAGGTCACCGTTCCCACTACTAAACGGAAAGTTGAGAGCAGAGTACAGGTAGAAAGAACGGGCATAAATAATATGAAGGGTGCAGAAGGAACACAATTGAGGACAGAATTATTTGTTTGTGATCTGTGTTGAGGAGAAAGGCTCAGCAGCATGAGACATGATTAGAGCTGGAAGGAGATCATGTTTAGGTTCAAGCTGGGCAGAAGCTTCCTTTCCATTTTCTTCTGCCCCAGCTCCAAGTGTCTAATATTGGCCAGTAGGCTTAAGCCTGGAAATAGTGTGAACGCCTCCCACGGCCTCGTGGGAATGGCTAAGCTGGCGGTGCTCAAGTGGAGTCCTGGACCAGCATCTTCAGTATTACCTAGCAGGTTATCAGAAATGCAAATTCTCGAGCCCCATCCCAGACCTACTGGGTGGTACTCAAACTTTCAGCATGTATCAGCATCACCCAGAGCGTTTGTTAGAACAGATTGCTGGGTTCCTGCCCTAGAGTCTCTGAAAAAGTAGTTCTGGGATGGGGGCTGAGAATGTGCATTTCTAACAAGCTGGTTTTAGGAGCTTACAGAGTATGAAGACTCAGGGCTGCCTCCCCACAAAAGGACAATGGGTCCTGCAGAATGCTGATGAGAAGCCACGGGAACTTCCCACTTCCCAGAACAAAAAAGAGCTCACCCACAAACCATTATGAATTTTCCAGGACAAAACAAGCCTTTGCAGAATGCTACGGGCTTCTGGAGCAGATAAACTTCAAACAAACAGCAAGAGGGATAGGAGATAACTGTTTTAAAAAGGAGCGAAGAGGCCTTGAAAGAAGAAGGATTGTCTCTCTGGAATCTTAGGCCAAAAGTCCAAAAACAAATGACCTTTTCACTTTTCTCTTCCAGTCACAGAACACAATGTTATTTTAACCCAGGCAGTAAGTGCCCTCCCCCACCACGGGTGCGGTCTAAACAGCTAGCCTGCACAGTGATTCTCAGCTCCGGCTACACATAATCATCAGCTAGGCAGTGTTTAAAAATACCTAAACCTGGGCCACACCCTCAGAGATTGATGATCTTTGACGGGGTGGGACCCTGGGTGATTCCAGTGTGCAGTCAGGGCTGAGAATCGCTAGTTGGGCCTGTCAGATCCCATTCTAGGTTAGGTTCCTGAACAGCATATTCATCTCTGAGCTCTTGCACTTCACAGATTGGTAAACACAGGCATCGCTCTCAGCTCAACAGTCAGTAAAAAAGAGAAAGACATGATTTCCCTTAGAAAGTCTGATTTTTTTTAACAGCAATTTGTATTGAAATACCCCTTCCCTTCTCCCCTTCTCCCTTTCACCACCTCTGCTTCCCAATTCCTCATGAAGTTGATAAAAACAGAGACAGTTGGCCAGGTGCAATGGTTCAAGCCTGTAATCCCAGCATTTTGGGAGGCCAAGGTGAGAGCATTGCCAGAGTCCAGGGGTTCGAGATTAGCCTGGGCAACTTTGTAAGTGTCTCTACAATAAAGCAAAAAATTATCCTGGCATGGTGGTGTGCGCCTGTAGTTCCAGCTACTCGGAAGGCTGAGGCGGAAGGATCACCTAAGCCCAGCAGTTCGAGGCTGTGGTGGCTGTGAGTGTGCCACTGCACTCCAGCCTGGGAGACAGAGTGAGACTCCGACTGAAAAAAACAAACAAAAAAAAAACCCAGAGACAGTTGACTTGTATAGAAAACAGGAAATGGCTCAACATCATATAAGCCAGGTAAAAAAGAAAGCAGGATGTGTGAAAGATAAAATCTAGAGAGCATTGAACTCTAAAGAATAAAATGTCATGAATCAAAAACAACTCTAATGAAATATTATTTTAAAGCCACGAGACTCCTATTCCCTATATGTTTATACTGCTGATGCTCAAGATTAAATTGCCATGCTCTTAGAGGGTGGGGATGGTATACCGAATCTGGAACCCCTGGTAAGGTGGCAGACAGAATAGGGCAGTAGAGATCACATGAGAAGGGAAACAAAGGATGTGGGAGGAAAGGGAGGGTGGAGCCGAGAAAAATGGGCTCCTATTAACCACAAGTGTATCACCCAAAACACATTAGGCACGGAGAAAAGGGCCCCAGCTCACAGCAGGTGCAGGGTGAGCCCAGGGCTGCAGATGCCACAAGCCTCTCAGCCTGCACTGATGGACAAGAATACACCGAGTACGCCGCAAGGCTGAGCAGCAGAGGGCTACACGACCGGACCTCCCCGCGAGAGGGTAGGGTAGGGTGGGGTGGGGTGGGGTGGGGCGGGGGGGAGGGGAGAAGCAGGAGACCGGGATCTGCGCATACTACACTACTACATGCCTGTACCAAGATTAGGACAAACTGCACTTGTGCCACCAAAAAAAATCACCTCTCTGTTATTGTGAAAATCTTACCAAGTCTTGACTTGTTTCTCTAGTCCCCTAGTTTAATGGTTCACAAACTTTGTTGCCCACTAAAACCACCTAGGAACTTTTTTAAAAACCCAAAGCTGGGCAAGCCCTTCGGGTCCCCTCTCAATGTGGGAGCTTTTCTGTTCTCCCCATAAATCCTGCTATTCAAAAAAAAAAAATCCTAAAGCCTAATTTATACCCTAATTAATTCAGAATGTGGGCCCGGCTCGGTGGCTCAGCCTATAATCCCGCGCCTTGGGAGGTTGAGGTGAGTGGATTGCCTGAGCCCGTGGGTACGAGACCCGCCTGGGCAACTTGGTGAGACCTCATCTCTACAATAAATCAAAAATCAGCCGGGTGTGGTAGTGCGCGCCTGTAGCTCCAGCTACTTGGAAGGCTGAGGCCGAAGGATCGCCGGAGCCCAGCAGGTCGAGGCCACTGCACTCCAGTCTGGGCGACAGAGTGAGACTCCAACTCAACAAAAAAATAAAATAAATCAGAATGTGGGAGTCAGGCATCAGTATTTTTTAAGGATTCTCTAAGTGATTCCAATGCGCAGCAAAGTCTGGGAATCATCACCCCAGGCCCACATCAGAATTGAGAAAAATGAGCATAAAGGGTCGGAGATGATGGTGTTATTGCCCAAATCTTCATTGTTAGAGAAAGTAGGTCGGTCACACAAGGCTTGTCTCCTCTCACAAGCCTCTTCTTCCTCATCCATACTTCCCAACATAAATCCCTTTGGAAATTAATATGAATATTAAATAAACTAGAGCAAGATTATTTCACTAGTTAACAATATTTGAGAATCCCTTTAGTGAGAAAGGGGTAGGAGCCTCTAGAATAGTCTTCTATTTGTAACATAAAGTATGTGCTCAATAAATATTTGTTGATGTGGTGACTCAAATGGCAAAGGTTTCCTATGTCTTGTGGTTCTATCACATAAAAGTAACAGACATGTCACCCCAACCTTTGAGAAAGAAATACTTTATTTTTTATTTATTTATTTATTTTTGAGTTGGAGTCTCACTCTGTCACCCAGACTGGAGTACAGTGGCCGCTCCCGGCCACTGCAGCCTCGACCTGCTGGGCTCTGGTGATCCTTCCACCTTAGCCTTCCAAGTAGCTAGAACTACAGGTGCGCGCTACCACGCCTGGCTAATTTTTGATTTATTGTAGAGATGAAGTCTCGCCAAGTTGCCCAGGAGGGTCTCGAACCCGCAGGCTCAGGCAATCCACTCACCTCAGCCTCCCAAAGCGCGGGATTACAGGCTGAGCCACCAAGCCCAGCTGAGAAAGAAATACTTTAAAAATACCTTTTGTTAATTCTGCACTAAGGAATTCATTTCTTTCTTTTTTTTTTTTTTTAACTCCCTCACGCTCAGAAGTCACACAAAACCTTGCATTTGTGACGTTCCAAGAAGTGCACCCCTGCACAAGAACCCGTTTGCCCAACCCTCCCCTTTGGGACCAGAAGTTCCCCGCTGTGTGACTTGGGAATCTGCATTTTAGCAGGCTCTCCCATGTGACTCATGCACATCACAGCTGGAAAAGCGCTGCTCCAAAGTTTGGCTCCTGTACCCCAGACACTACGCAAAGCAATCCATCAGGGTGTGGGAAAAAATGTTAGGACTCTTTATATTTACGTTTTTATCTAAAAAGGTAAAAAATTATTACCTGGGCTGAAAAGGCAGGAGGAGTTAGAGGGATCCACTGATCAACTAAGAAGGAGCACAAGAGAATCTTCAAGGCTGATGAACACATTCTATATCTGGATTGAGATGATTATTACACAGGTGAATCCATTTATTAGGACTCTTCAAGCCATACACATTAAATGTATACTTTTATTGTGCAAAAATCATTACTCTGATAAAGTTAATTTAAAAAATTTTGAAGGTAAAAAATGAGTATTTAATATATATATAAATTAAGATATATCATATAATTCTTTTGTTGCTGTTGTTCTTGTTTTTTTGAGTCAGTGTCTTACTCTATTGCCCAAGCTGGCGTACAGTGGCACAATCACCGCTCACTGCAGCTTCGGCCTCTTGGACTCTGACAATCCTTCCACCTCAGCCTCCCGAGTAGCTGGGACTACTGTCAGCCCAGCTTATTTTTTTATTTTTTGTTTTTGTAGAGATGAGGTGCTGGGCTCAAGCAATCTTCCCACCTCGGCCTCCCAAGTGCTAGAATTACAGACATGAGCCACCACACCCAGCTCCATCATATAATTTAAAAATAAATGTTTTAAAATTTAAACACATATTATAAATACATGCTCAAAACATGCTCTATTGACAGAAGTGTGGGATCAACATGTTTGGAAACTACTTCTCTAGATGTACTTGCCTGATGCCCTGAGTTGGTCTGAAACATATTCAAATCTCTTCTGTGTATGGGAAGGAGTTAAAAGATCACCAAATGTGTCTCAACTCCCTCCTCCCAACTGGAGTCCAGCGTCCCTGTGCTACTTGGTTAAACTGATTTTTCACTGTGCCTGAAATCCTAGGTCCTCCTGGAACCTTTTACTTTTCTCCCCGTCCGCACTTGGGACCTCACCTATTCCAAAGTAGCCTGAAGGTAAAGATCACAGATACCAGTTTGGAAGTAAATGTGAGCAGGAGCAGTAAGCACATTAGAACCATTTAATGGAAAGAAAACATTTCTATACTTGCTTGAAGTGTTTAATTTTGCCATCTCTATATTATGTAAAAAGTAGAAAACATTTGGTCAGATGTTTATCTGTCACTATTTTTTATCATGGTTCATAATATCACTGATAATATCATTAAGTTTTTTAGCTTAATTTCTACAGAAAACTGCAGACACTGAAAGTTTAATGTGATCAAATTAAAAGAAAAAAGCGTAGCAAATCTAAAAAGAGAACAAAAATTCCCAAATGAATTTAGACAGGGTGCACCCTCTTGTGTCATGATGTTGCAGACAGTAGCACATCTCTAAGGTCACCAGTATAATAACATGGCTCCATGGACAGAGCACACTGGTAACAGAAGGAACTTCCAGGACAACTTCTCCCAGGTAAATATGACCACACAAACAACATGGCACATGCAAAAGAAAAATGAAAACCAGTCAGGCTCGGTGGTTCAGCCTGTAATCCCGCGCCTTGGGAGGCTGAGATGAGTGGATTGCCTGAGCCCGTGGGTTCGAGACCCGCCTGGCCAACTTGGCGAGACCTCATCTCTACAATAAATCAAAAATCAGCCAGGCATGGTAGCGCACGCCTGTAGTTCCAGCTCCTTGGAAGGCTGAGGCGGAAGGACCGCCGGAGTCCAGCAGGTCGAGGCTGCAGTGGCCGGGAGCGGCCACTGCACTCCAGTCTGGGCGACAGAGTGAGACTCCAACTCAAAAAACAAAAACAAAAAAAAAGAAAAATGAAAACCTTGTATGCATTATGCTTAGTGAAAGAAGACATAAAAGGCCACATATTATAAGATGCTGTTGATAGACACCCAGAATAGGCAAATCCATAAAGACACATTAGAGGTAGATTAGGGAGCTGAAGTAAGGGGAGAATGAGGAGTGATTGCTGATGAGTGTAAGGAGTAATAAAAAGGTTCTGGAATTTGATAGTCAGGACAGGTATACCACATCACGAAAGCACTATTGCCACTGAACTATACACTTGAAAATGGTTTTAGCCCTTTGAAAAATGGTAAATAAATAAATAAAGACTATTACAAACAAAAATAAACAGAGCACTAAGATTACCAAAAACAAGGGTGCCGGATCTCAAGCCAGGTGAAGAGGGGACCAAAGGGAGGCCCAAACTTTATCTGTATGATGATCACTTGTATATCTAATCCTGAAATGTACCCCACATCCTTAAAATAAAATTTTTAAAATGAGAGGTTTCTATTATAAAAAGTGAGACAATAAAACTCGGAAACACATCAAAAAAAAAAAAAAAAAGGTTACCAAAAAAGTAAAAGGCAAATAAGAAGTAACTACTGAGACACCAAAAAAGACAAACTTTAAAAAACGAGTAAAAAAGCTAGAGACCAAGAATACATAAAGAATTAAAATCACAATGAGATATAATTTCATATTTCTTGTATTGCTACATACCACCAGGCCAGGATATGAAGCAAAGGAATGTTCATATTTGGTGGGAGTATAACTTGGCAAACACAGTTTGGAAAACAATTTGGTATTATTTCATAAAACTTAAGATGAGTATGGAAATTCCACTACTAGATACCTAGGGAAGCTCTTGTACACATACACAAAGAAGCAAATACCAAAATGTCAAAGCATCACGGTTGAATAGGAAAAAAAAAAAAAAAAAATTAAAACAATCTAAATTTATTATTATTTTTTCAGAGATAGGGTCTAGGGTCTCTCTCTGTAGCCTAGGCTGGACTGCAGTGGCACAATTATGGCTCACTGTAGCCTTGAACACCTGGGCTCAAGCCATCCTGCCACCTCAGCATCCCGAGTAGTTGGACTACAAGTACGTGCCACTTCACCTGGCTAATTTTATTTCTAGTTTTTAAAGAGACAAAGTCTTACTATGTTGCTCAAGGTGGTCTCAAACTCCTGGCCTCAAGCAATCCTCCTGCCTCAACCTCTCAAATTGCTGGGATTACAGGTGTGAAGCACCACAGGGGCCTCTATTTTAATAATAAGAAAATCAATGTACAGAGTGTGCATTTATAGAAAAGAAAGTGAACATTTGAGTGAATCAGAGTAGTCCCTCTCTAAAATTTGTGGAACACAGAGCAAGGCATTAAATGGAGGTACATGTACAAGTGTCTAAATATTTAACATCAATAAGTCAAGCTAAGAAACAGTTAACCATTTCCCTGTTTAACCCGAGGATACTCTCCAGCAGTGCTTTGTAGCTGCAGTGTTTACGCCGAAGGAAAAAAAATTTTAAAATATAGTATTCTCTCTCTCTCTCTCTGTAATTCTTGTAGGATTAGAGACAAGTTCTGTTTAGAAATAACTCCAAGAACAGTTTTTATATTTTATTTTCACATTGAAAACCAGTCAGATTTGCTTCAGCAACATATTTGTGTAAAATTAAACAATTGCAGCAGTGAATGGCACTTTTTTCCCTAAGTGGGTAAAGGGTTAAATGAATTATGTTCTATCTTTCTATCACAAATATACCCTCATTACAACCAGAAAGGCCAAGCTTGAATTTGGAATTCACAGACTCCTTGGAGTTCTGTGATAGAGTATTGCAGAGTGGAGGAAGTCAGCCCAGACTCCCAACTCTGGCCACTGCTTCTTTCCAGCGCCTTCTTTCTCCCCTCCCTACCCTCCCACCAGGCAGTGGTCCACACTGCTAGTGCTGCCATACAGAGGCAATGGACATGCTAGCCTATACATGCAAATCCCTTCCACATGTAGGAAGACCCAGGGAAGAAGGTCACACGGGCCCTGAAAGTGGGCTCCAGTATTGCAGGGGCGCAGAACCCAGAGCTTGGTGTAGACAGGGAGTGGAGGTCACAGGTTCCAAATGGACGTGACTCTCGGCCCATGGACTTCTCAAAAAGTATGTAGGGATCCAATTGGAGAAGGACCAGAACCAGCATCTGGAAAGCACCCAACCCAGGGCAGAAATGTCCTGTCTAGGCCTAGGTTGTCCAGAAATAGTGCCCTGTATATTAGGAGTGAGCCTCAGAAACATCACGTTGACCAAATAAAGCAAGTATTTGCACCTTCAGGATTGAGGTCATCTGTAGGTTTGGGGTTTGAAAACAGGCAATACAATCCTAAATATTGCTCTAAAACACAGCACACTAATATGTAGAAAAAATAATATTACCTATATGGGAACAATAAACACCAAATACAGAATAGCCTTTATCTCTAGTTACATCTCTGTAAAGGAAAGATGACTGAGAAAGATAATTTAGTGAGGTTTAACTGTGTCACATTGTGTTTCTTAAGCTGATTTGTGGATACACAGATATTCATTGTATTCTTTACACATCTTCACAAGCCCTAAATATATATCTATATGTAATGTATAAAATTTATATATGACATACCAAATTTTTTTCATAAAAGCTATATAATAAAAACTTTAGTGAGAAAATTCCTTTTTTTTTTTTTGAG
>NW_007248102.1:45362-51508 GCF_000164805.1 Carlito syrichta
CCTTTTTTTTTTTTTTTGAGTCAGGGTCTCACTGTGTCAGTCAATTCCTGGGCTCAGGCGATCCTTGCATCAGCCTCCTGAGTAGCTGGGATTATAGTCACATGCCACCATACCCAGCTAATTTTTTTTTTTTTTTTTTGAGTTGGAGTCTCACTCTGTCACCCAGGCTGGAGTGCAGTGGCATACTCAAGGCCAACAGCATTGACCTTGGCTACTTTTCTTTTTTAATTTATTGTAGAGACAAGGTCTCACCATGTTGCCCAGGCTGCTCTGAAACTCCTATCCTCAAGTAGTCCTCCAGCCTCCACCTCCGAAAGTGCTGGGATTACAGGCATGAGTCACCATGCCCATCTAGAAAATTCTTTTTAAATTAAGACAATAATTCCACTTAATATCCTTCTGATTGGCATAAATCAAAAAAGGCTGAAAACACCATGTTAGTTGGTCAGAAAATGGGGAAATGGGGGCCCTCAAACACAAAAGTGTAAATTGGTACAACCACCTTTATACTGATTTGTCAGAATCTGGAAAAGTCAAAACTGTGCAACCATTCAACCAGCAATTCCTCTTCCTAATCATCTCCTAGAGAAGCTATTGTCATGAGTAACAAGAGACACATGCATACTCTTGACAGCATGGCTTGTTGTAACAAAAAAATGGAAATATACCTTGTATTCATTATTGGGGAAATAGGTAACTGAATTGTGGTACAGTATAATATTATTTTATCATCATATACAATAGTATTTCATCATATTTAGCTGTTAAAATGATAAAATACTACTCAACTGTGAAAATGAATAACCTAGATCCTTATGTATCAATATGAATACAGCTTCACAACATAACATTGAGTCAAATTCTAAAACATAAAACAATATTATATCTTGTATTTGAGCACAAATATATTCATGAGGAACTTATACAATCACGGAAGGGCAAGATACACACCAAAATCATAACTGAGGTTGCTTACTGGGAAGGAGGGAAAGAATGGGGAAAAGGGGAAAAAACCTTAGGCTGTTGTGATTGTTTATTTTATTTTAAAAGAGAAGAAGCAAAATTTAAAAATGTGAACATTTATTTATTCTGGGAAATGAATTATAAGCTCATTATATTATATATCCTTTTATATAATTTAATTTATGCTATATATTCAGAGTACATATACTCTGATGCTTGTTATACTATTCTTTGTGTTTTTCAGTATTTCATTCAATTTGTGAAATAGTCAACTAGTCCCCTTCCCATCTACCCACCCCCACCCAAAGCCTCATTAACCAAAAGCGAAAGGCACACAAACAGGAAAGAACCCAGAGGAAACACCCATGTTAGCAGAAACCACGAAGCAAATTAAAGACATTCAGACAGCCTGCTTTAAACAGTTAAACAGAAATCATTTTTGGAAAAAAAAAAAAAATTGTGCTGGGCACAGTGCCTTATGCCTGTAATTCCAGCACTTTGGGATGTTGAGGCGGGAGGACAACTTGAGCCTAGGAGTTCGAAACCAGTTTGGGCAACATACTGATACCTTGTTTCTACAAAAAAAAAAAAAAAAAGCAAAAATTAGCATGGTGATACATGCCTGCAATCCCAGCTACTTGGGGGGTGTGGGGACTGAGATGGGAGGATCACTTGAGCCCAGGAGATATAGGCGGCAGTGAGCAGGGATCCCGTTGTTACTGCACTCTGGCTTGAGCAACAGAGCGAGACACTGTCTCAAAAATAAAAAATAAAAAAAGAAAGAAAGAAACGGAACGGAAGTAGCAAGATAAGAAGTCATGCACATGCACATCTGGGTTCAAAACCCAACCTCCGCCAGCTACCAGCTATATGACCTTCAGGAAATTTCTAAAGGTTTCTATGCCCAAGTTTCCTTCTATTAAGGATGGGACTCATAATACTTATCTCAGGAGCTATTTTAAAGACTAACTTGGATACCCTCTCCAAAGTGCTTATCATAGTGGTTGGTAAATAGTTATTTGTTCAATAAATGATGATTATTTTTGCATTAGAACTAGGATTCGAATTTCTATGTGTGGGTATTTATTTCAGCAAAATAAACAAAGATATCCAAACTGAAGCATCAAAACAAATGATTATTTAACACTGAAGCAAGCACTGTGGTTGAATAAAATGTATAGACAAAAGCGTTGTAAAAGAAAAGGCAGGAGATACAGACTAGATAGAAGAAATTCCATCTATAAATAATAGTATTACAGATGAAATTTTCAAAGTCCAGCAAAATGAAAACCGTTCCCACGTAAACAGAGACCCGTAAACAGAGACCAGTTTACTGAACTGAATAGTAACATCAATATGGGTTATTATGTTAACCGATTCTATTTACTGGTAATACACAAAGAAAGTCCTTAAGCCCACAAGTGGCAAGTTTTTGGAAGATGCAAGTTTTATAAGTTGCTAAAAGGAGAATATTTAAAAAGCATTATTGGAGGGAAAAACATGTTTTCTAGACTCTGAAGCAAAAAAATAAAATTATCCCAGAGGTCCTTAGTGAATTAAGAGCTTGTAGTTCCCAAATTTAAAAGTGATATAAAGAAAAATTAAAAATATGCCCAGACTAATAAATGTAAGAAATAAGACTTTATCATATCACCAAAAATTTTTTTAATAAATTATCTGGAGAGTTCATCCAAACTTGCATAAACCAAATAGTCCCTATATTATATATGCTCTTATAAAAATACAGAAGAGTAGAGGTTAGCCGGGAACAGTGGCTCAAGCCTATAATCCCAGCACAGGGATTGGAAAAGATAAAGCTTTCCAATAATTGGAATAATGGGAAAGATAAAGCTTTCTAATCCTGTTATTTAGTATGGTGCTAGAATGTACTAGAATATTCCTTCCTTTGCTATCCTCCATTCTTTTCCTTCCTCTTCTTTTTAGTGATTTCTTCATTTGCCAGTAACTTAGATGACTCCTTCTATACACATAACTTGAGGTTGGCTGGGAGTAGTGGCACAAGTCTGTGATTTCAGCACTTTTGGAGGTCGAGGCGAGAGGACTGCCTGAGTCCAGGGGTTTGAGACCAGCCTGGTCAACTTGGTGAGAACTCATCTCTACAATAAATTTAAAAAATAGCCAGGCATGGTGGCATGCACCTGTAGTTCCAGTTACTTGGAAGGCTGAGGCAGAAGGATCGCCTGAGCCCAGCAGGTTGAAACTGCAGCGGCCATAAGCATACCACTGCACTCCAGCCTGGGGGACAGAGTAAGACTATGACTCAAAAAAAAAAAAAAAAAAAAGTAGAAGTTAACAGCCCAATTAATGAGTTTTAAATGATTCTGATGTCTCAAAGTAGGCAAAAATGTACCATAAAAATTCATAAAACTGAAACTTCTAAGCATATTGTATACAATAAGTTGAAAAAAGTTTCTAAGCATATTAGATACATAACATTCAAACAATTACAGTTTATGTCTGCATAGGTTTCTTCCGGAAAATGCAGATTAGATTTAAAAGACCATCATTTGAATACTAGCTATATATTAGATTATATTAAAATACTAAAGTACTGAGGAGGCAAATGATTGCTAGGATTTGCTTTAAAATAGCACATTGGAGTTGGGGACAGGGATGGGGAGGGGAAACTAAATGACTCAATACTGGTCATATTTTGAAAACTGTTGAAGTGAAATAATGGGTACATGGGGTTCATCATGTTCTCTCTACAGCATGCTGAGAATATCCATAGTAAGAAATTAAAAGCACTATTTAAAGCTAAAAGTCAACACAAGTAGTGAGGAATTTTTCAAAACAAAACAGGCAAAACAGAAAAAAAAGATAAATATTTTCAATCCTGTTATTCAGTATAGTGCTAGAATGTGCTAGAATGTTCCTTCCTTTTCTATCCTCCATCCTCTTCCTTCCTCTTCTTTTTAGCGGTTTCTTCATTGGCTTGCGACTTAGATGACTCCCTCTAGACACATAACTTCCCAAACTCAGAAACAGACTTTCAGATTGTTCTCTCACAACATATTAAATATATTCTTTTTTTTTGAGTTGGAGTCTCACTCTGCCGCCCAGACTGGAGTGCAGTGGCCGCTCCCGGTCACTGCAGCCCCGACCCACTGGGCTCCGGCGATCCTTCCGCCTCAGCCTTCCAAGTAGCTGGAACTACAGGCACACACTACCACTCCCGGCTGATTTTTTGATTTATTGTAGCAATGAAGTCTCACCAAGTTGCCCAGACGGGTCTCGAACCCACGGGCTCAGGCAATCCACTCACCTCAGCCTCCCAAGGCGTGGGATTACAGGCTGAGCCACGGAGCCCGACTGGCAAATACATTCTTAAATAAGGGAACTTATTAGAGTGAGCTGAAAGGGTTTTTGCTCTAAACAAATATATTTTTCAAAAAACATCCACTTTGGCACAGTGGCTCACACCTGTAATCCTGTAATCCCAGCACTTTGGGAGGCTGAGGTAAGAGGATTGCCTGAACCCAGAAGTTCAAGACCAGCCTAGGCAACATGTTGAGACCTTGTCTGTACAATAAATAAATTTAAAAAATTAGCCGGGTGTGATGGCGTGCACTTGTAGTTCCAGCTACTTGAAAGGTTGAGGAGGAAGGACGGCCTGAATCCAGCAGGTAGAAACTGGTGGCCGTGAGCTTGCCACTGTACTCTAGCCTGGGCAACAGAGTGAGAATCCAACTCAAAAACAAAAACCAAAAAACAAACAAAAACTCATCTACCTCATCCATTTAAAAGACTTGTCCTTTGTGTGTTTTATTACACATATATTCGGTGAGTGACTGGAGGTTTTTGTTAATAAATACATGACCAAAAGTTTAAAGACCACCATTTTGGACACTAGGACACCACTCAAAGTTTTTCTTTTAAAAAATGACTTCTCACCTAAGAATACTTAAAGTTTTCAAGTGTGAAAAGTACTCTACCAAGAAAAATAATTGAGCTGAAGTTCATAGGAGCAGAAAAGATGGGAGGAAAGACTATAGCCAGAGAGAACCATTCACTAATTCAAAACGGCATTCATTCAGAAATGAGATGAAAAGGAGGAACCGGACTGGAAGGGACTTGAGCGACTTCACAAAAAGGCTTCGGTGATGAACGGACAGTGAAGGAGGAGAAGGATGAAGAGGGTGGGGGGGAATGTCAGAGACCCGGCTGTGGGGAAGGACGATGAGTTTGGCGAGTGTGGACAGGACAGTCAGCTGTGGCTGTTCCTCGGACACCGGGAGATGGAGAACTTGGACCCGACAGAGGCCCAGACAGGGAACTAGGTGGGGTAGCCACCTTGTTAGATGTGAGCCTGACCCCTAACGATCCGGAAGACAAATCAACAGGCCTAACCCAAACCGCGGGGGCACACATGCTCTAAGTGACCAAAAAGCAGCTGTGGCCACGGAAGCAGCTGCCCGAGCCGCAAGCCGCGCTGGGGCCCAAGAGCCGGCGGCGAGGGCTCAGGCCGCCTCGGGGAGAGGCTCCGACCTCGGGGAGGACCGTCCTGGTCGGGTGCAGCGACCGGCGCCAGAGACCAGAAAAGCGGCGACGCGGGGAGCGGCGGCGACTGGGAGTCCGGGGCCACGCAGAGCCGCAGCCCGGCGCGGTGGACGCGGGTCGGTGCCGCGCGGCTGGGGCGTTGGAAGACCGCGTCTCGGGCGGAGGGGGGCAGGGAGGGCGAGATTCCAGGTACCCAAGGGGGGCATCTTCTTTCGTTCCCAAACCTGCCTCCAGCCCCCCAGGTCCCGGCTGGCCCCGCCGTACTCGATCCAGCCCCCAGGTCCCGGCTGACCCCGCCGTACTCGATCCCGCTTCTCACGGGCGGAGGCGGGGTTGGCGCGGTGTCGCCGGGCACCCTGGCTCCAGCCGTATTCCAGGAGGGATCTGAAGCTCCGCAAGGTGGGGACGGCGGGGGGGGGGGGGCGCGGGAGCAGCGCGGCCGGCAGCGATCTCCACCCGGCGCGGTGTCCCGGCGAGAGCGCCCCTCCCAGAGCAGCGGCCAGACCCGGCTCCCTCGCGGCGCACTCACCGCTCCGACTGCGAGTAGTTGCACCGACCCAGCAGGTTGAGCTTGCAGAGATGCAGGTTGTCGCAGGGTCGCTGGCAGTACTTGCGACGGCACACCCGGGCCCGAGTGGTGGCCACCACCGAGCGGGTGACCC
>NW_007248102.1:51815-125884 GCF_000164805.1 Carlito syrichta
CCGGCAGCCGAGGGGACGGACTGACCGGCGCTGGCAGGTCCGCCGGCGGCCGCCGGGGGGCCCCTCGGTGCCGGGAGGGGCGCGGGCGAGGCTCTCAGCCGGGCTTCTTCGGAAAGAAGGGGAGCCAAATGCTCTTGGGGCTCCGGCGGGGTTTTTATAAGCGAGCCGGCAGGGGCGAATGACGCGTGTTCGGAGCCCTCTCGCTCCCACCCCACCCGTTCCCGGAAAGAGCAGACCCCGCGGAGCGCTTCCTCCGAGCGGGGCGCGCTGCCTCCGCATTGGTGGATCTTCGCCACCCTCCTCGGGTTAGACATGCCCATCCTCAGTCTGCGCATGAGGAAGTAGCTTAAACACGCACGGCCATCAAGTGCAGCCCGAGGCCGCCGAGCTTCCCCACGTCGGGTCCCCAGGCCCCAGCCCCGCGGTCCGCCGGGTCCGGGACCGGAGTGCAGCTCTCTTACCCCACCGCGCCGTTTTAAAGAACGACCCTTGTTAACTCGCCCAGTTTTTTTTTTTCCTTCTCGCGAGCTTTTGAAAGAAGTGCTTCGTGACCCATTCTTGCCCGCCTACGATCACTAACATCGGTGCCCCAAACTCCTGCTTAAGCGTGAAGTCACCGACGGACGTGCTTACACGTGGCCCAAGATTTGAGATCGGTTCCTCTCTGTAGGTTTTTGGACAAGAACTTTTCCCCCGTGGGAACCCATGTTGACCTCCAGAGTGTGCGTAGTGTTTTTAAGTGAAAACATTTGAGCTACAGAAGATGTAGAAAGAACCTTAATGTACTTCCCTTATCCGACTAAGGCACAGCCTCCTGAAGATGCGGCACCATTAACCCTCCTCCCCCCAGCATCTAGCTGCCTGGGAGACAGACTTCCATTACCAATAGCACCAAAAAACCCAGTGGAACTTTCATACTCCCCTACTGAAGCCTTAAAAATCTCTTTTTTGTTAAGTTGCGGTATATAAACCATTACTTTGAACTATTTCGTGAGTTTTCGGTTACTTGTAGCTCTTGCATGCGTGTGTAAATCAACTGCCTTTTCTCCTATTAATCTGTCTGTTGCCAGTTAGTCTGAAGGCTTCTAGACCAGGACACAAATAGAAGAGGAAAGCGTTTTTTTTTTCCTTCCAATACCCCCAAATAAAATAAACGGGTCATCGATCAGATGGGGACTTTTACAAATAATAGGATCTGGGTGAGAAATTAGAGGTTATTCAAAATGATTAATGGGAATTCTCAGTGTGACCATTTGTGGTAATTTAACTGTCTTTCAGGAACTGAGTACTTTGTTATGAAAACCTGCTAAACATGAGGCCTACTTAGGATCATCTGACTTCTTGTTGCCTCTGGCTGTTGCTTCTATGGTTGTCTTTTAATCCACTTGGCCTTACTTGTGGTCTGTCAGGTTCCCATGGACCTTTTGTTATTGCGTCAACTAAGTTCAACATGACTGTCTTCTATGTGGCCCTTACATGAGTCAGTCACTCTGAACATGCAGACGTTTAAGAACAGTCCCTGACTCAAGGAGTATGTATGTGCGAAGACATGAAAAAACACTGAAATATAAAGGCAATCAGTAGGCAAACACTGCCTTGACTAAACACAAGATTCGAGCATGATGAGTCCTGTTTGGCTAGAGTAGTTGGGAGTGCAAATATAAACTTCCCCCCAATTTGACGCTATGAAAACATGACTTTAAGAGTTGTAGGAAGGAGGGAGGAAAAAAGACATCTTGGGAATTTTTAAAATATGTACTGCCACAGATTGGGTCCTCCAGGAAGGAGATCCTAACATGGAGTTGATTGTGCAGAAGCTCTCCTAAGGTGTAACACCAGAGAAAGTCTAGGGAAGAGGACTGGTGGGTCCATGGGAGCCGTGAGACTTCCATGCAGACCAGCCACAGTATCTGCCACCCCAGCGGGAGCTCCGTGGTAGGAGTCTAGCTTTGAGCAGAAAAGGCCTTGCTCAGTCCTTAGTGGAGTTAAAGCTGGAGGTGACCAGCTAACTACACTATGCTCTTGAAACTGAGCAGCAAGCCTTGGCTTGAGGGGGACCCGAGTGCCACACTGTCAGCTATCGTCCATGCTTTGTACCACATGGATCTCCTTCTCCATTTGTATTCAGGAAACAGGTCTTTTAGGGCCATTCTTCCTGAAAGAAAGCTTACAAGAGGGAAGTTAATGAAATGAACTATTGCTTTTGTCATTGCAATTGGTCTAAAGGCCACAACTGGCCCTCATCATATCCCTCCATCATTTTCCATTCCATTTTCTCTCACCACCTTAGTAACTTTCAATAGCTTACCTGACTGGGTGCCCCAATTCCTCATTTCTAAGGGGTCTGAACACAGGTGAGGGTTGCTGCTCATGTCTTGTTCATTCACAGTTACAGTTGGGCAAAGAAGTATCAAGAGATATCCAACAGGCCACCAGAAATCTATACATATTCCACCTGCTCCTCTTGTGTAGCAGTAGTCTACCTTCTTCTGCTGGCCAGCATCAACTACCTCCGATAAGATGGCCATTCCTTTTCTTACCTGCTAGTCTCCGATCATTAAGAAACCAAAGTACCCAGTGACAGCCATCACTGTAGTCCAGCAAGGTCTCTGCTGTGTCTCCAGGCAAGTGTGCCCCTTTTGGAAACCAGGACTGCTAACTCTGAAAGGCACAGAGTCGTGGGGACAGGAAGACCCAGTGGGTCATCGGAATGATCATTAAGTGGGGCTTCCACCCATGCTTTCCACAGTCACGTATGCTTTCTATGGGGACACAGCATTATACTAACTTGTCTGAGTCAAGGCATATATCACAATGTCCTGGAGGCTATGTCATCATTACAGTGTATCATCACCTCTATGCTGGTCCTTCTGCTTCATTTGTCACCAGTCATTCTAAAACTTTATCTACGCAGAAGCCTCTGGATGGCGAAGTGTGTAATATGACCAGAGGACCCCCATGTGCATGGGCTCACCCTCCCTACTTCCTGTGCCATGAAGAGGTCAGGTGCTGTGTTAGTGGGATTCCATGGCTGTGGATCAGACAATCTTTAAGGCTCTGGAAAGTGGTGTTGCTGAGGCCCTGTAGGGAGGAAATGCAACCCCATATCCAGAATAAAAGTCTATTCCTGTGAGAACAAACCACTAATTCTCCCAGGACAAAAGGAGTCCAATGTAGTCCACTGGTCACCAAGTAGCCTACTGGTCTCCTTAAGGAATACAGCTTAGCATTTGTCTTTATGGCTGGCAGACTGGACATGCAGAGGTGGCAGTAATAGGCAACTTACAGTCTATGCTGTTAAGTCCTTGCATTGCTTCCATTTCTGCCACTGTGGCCTCTTTATTGCTACCCATCATGCAGCAGTGGGGGAGGGGACCTCTCACAAAAGCTGGCTAACATTAGCTGACCAAGTTGTCTTTTCTAATTGGCACATGTTTTGTGGTAGTTACTTACTAGTGGGCCTCAACATGATACAAACAACATGGTCCCACTTGGTGCCCGCTCCCATAAGTTCACCTACATGCTTCTACCCAAGACCTCTTGTCTCTGATTTTCCAACTTTTTTCTTCCAGGCTTCCAATGACCCAGACAGGCCACCATCACTGCCCATGAGTTCACACATGCTCTAACCTTGGGCCATTCACCTTCCATACAAAGTGGATTGACCGGCACACATCTTAAAGCTACTCCCATCCAGGAAATTTTCCCTCTCAACTGCTTTTCAAGGCCTTCCCTGAGTGAGACTGTAATGTGGCTGCCATCCGTTTTTAGCTTATACCCGTACACTGGGCTAACTACTCCATAACCCAAGCTTTGTCTTTCCCCTCCTCCTTTAGCTGGTTATATGGGATCTTCTTATATGGCTGGAGGAGGGATGCTGGCACAACTGTAGTGAGTGATACAGAAACCTGGGTCACATGCTCATGCAGCTTGCTCATACCCTCTGGTCCTGCTTGTGTTTTGTCCCAGTTGTACTAGTTTCATTCTATGGTGGCTTTGATACTGGTCCTGCCTGACTGTGAGGTTTGATGTGTTCAACAGGATCTAGCTCATGATGGCCAGTTCTGAATCCGTGGTCATTTGGTATCTCCACCAGGGCCCAAGAGAAACTGGGAACTGTTTTTTAAAAAGTGCACACTTAGCATGACCTTTTTGCACAATCCAAAGGGTTTGCATTGGATTCTTCTGCTGAGACTTGCCATAAATGTCACACTACATCTTTTTGCATCATCGATGCCTTCAACGTGGTAGGCTGTGCCAGACTTTATGGCCCGAGTCCCACTCAGAGGGCCTCACTCAAAACTGGCAGGCATCCTTCTGTGTAACCCAGTATACGGGCAGCAGTGGTTTTCTTAGGCATGAAATGTGTTTCTTCAAGAATTCAGAGATTCCTTATAGACTTTGTGCTTCCTTCTTTCCAGTAAGGGGTACAAAATATGGCAATGTTTCTTTTGTTTTGAAGGGAGTATCCCAGCACACCGCTGACAACTGGAACTTTAAAATCTTTAGTGAAATGGCAGGTCATTGAATCTTCATAGGATTTATCTCCCATTCTCTAGAACACATGTGTTATGCCAAGGCCTCTAGCATGCTCTCTGTCTTCTTCTCACTTGCCTAAGCAGCATGATATTACAATGCAGTGGAACCACGGAATGTTATGTGGAATGTCTAAATGTTCCAGTTCTCTTCAGACTATATTATGGCAGAGGACTGAAAAGTGAACATAGCTCTGTGGCAAAACTGTAAAAGCTTGTTGTCATACATTCCACGTGAGTATGAGCTCTCCCTGAATCTCTTTGCTGCTCGAGATAGAAAAGTGCATTCACCAGATCAATGGCCCCACAAACCATATAATTCAGGCTGCACAAATCTGCTCTGGCAAAGATACTAAGAGGTGTGATCAGGACGACAATTTCCTCAAAGTCGTTTGCAATCAATCTCTAGGATCCATCCTGTTATAGCTGGGTCCACACTGGCAAGTTAAATAGAGACATAATAAGGACTATGCTGCTTCATCTTTTAGATACTTAAGAGGGCACTAATATCTGTCATACCCCTCATCCTGGAATGCAATGCTATTTTGTGGTTACTACACTGGACTAGGGGACAGGGGCAGTTTTAGGTACCTCCACTTGGCTTCTCTACTGTGATAGCTCCCATCCTACAAGACCAGGAGGAATGTGAGGGTTGGCCTAGCTTCCATGTGTGGTGGTTCCATGTACATTTGTGGATTAAGGGAATGACAACTGGTAGGTCCATAGATCCAGGGAACCCACTATAAGGTGGACCTTAGTCAGTACTTCCTTTCTCCCCCACTCTAATATGAGGTCTTGCCACTGCTTCAGATCTTTGGACATCAGTTGACCTCTGACCCTGTGTTCAGCAGTCACCAAAATGTCTGTGTATTTCCTTATCCCCAGTGTTCCCTTATTCAAGTAAATGTTGTGAATCTCTTTAGGGGAAGGACAAGAGGATCTATTAAAGTACCTTCTTGCCATAGTGTTATAGGTTCTGCACCCTGGGGACTTGGCCACTTCTTCACTCAGTGGGTTCTGAATCTCAACACTGATTCAGGTGTAGAAATCAGGCAAGGAATTGCAGTTTTTTTTCATCGAGGTAGCTGACCTCCTCATTATCCTGCTTATTAATTCTTGTTCTTTTGGATTGCAGGTATGAGGCAATACAAATACTCCTGACTTACATTGGGGTTACATCCTGATAAATCCATTAAAGCTGGAATATATCATAGGACAAAAATGGGTAGGAATGGTAGCTCGTGTCTGTAATTCCAGCACTTTAGAAAGCCAAGGAGGGAGGATTGCTTGAGCCCAAGGGTTCAAGACCAGCATGGGCAACATAGCAAGACCTCGTCTCCACATGCAAAAAAAAAAATCAAAAACGTATTTAATATATCAAACCTACCCAACATCATAGCTTAACCTAGCCTACCTGAAACAAGCTGAGAACTCTTATATTAGCCTAAAGTTGAGCAAAATAATCTAATACAAAATCTATTTTACAATAAAGTGTTGAATACTTCATATGAGGGGGAACCCCCTAAAAGAACCCAGAATTATCTTTTGGAGGGTGGGCCCCTTGTAGTATACTCAGAATTTGTTCCTCTGTATCAAGCAATCAACTAAAGTTGTGGCAAACAGGTGACTGGTTCTCCACCATGATAAAACACCTGCCCACACCACATTGAGTGTTCAGTATTTTTTGACCAAAGATGACATGAGCCCCATGCCTCACCCTCCCTATTCACCCGATTTCACCCCAGCGACTTTTGTTTGTTTGTTTCCCCAGATGAGAAAGGTACTCAAAGGGAAACATTTTGCCTATGTGAATGAGGCAAAACAAAAAACAGCAGAAGCACTAAAAGGCATCGAAGTTGATGAGTTCAGAAATGCTTTTGAGCAGTGGAAAAAGTACCTTGATATATGTTTTGCTCAAATGAAGAGTACTTTGAAGTTTAAACAGGTAAGAATAAATACACAATTTTTCATTTAAAAATTCTGGCATTTTTTGGAGTCTCCCCTCATATACTTATCAAATTCAGTATTAATTATTTACACTTGTGATTGTGTGACTGATTGCCTATGGCTTGCTGCCTCTGCCCAGTATCACAAGAGAATATCGTATGGCATATCAGTATCCTGGGAAAGATCAAAATCCAAAGTGTGGTTTCTACTGAATGTGTATCACTTTCAGAACATGGTTATGTGGAAAAATCATAAGTTGGGGACCACCTGCACTTTGTTGATGACTTATCTGTGTTCTTCCTAGAGAACCTCTTTTCTATCCACAATCTCTACAACCCTCATTGGCTCATAGGTCACAGTGGCTGCCACCCTGATTTTGCCATTACCCCTCTGACATCTGTCCTTAAGTGCCATTCTCTGATGTCTATTGCACCAGGGTCCTATCCTCCCCATTGCTATCAGTGAGCCAACTTCCAAGACAGCCCTTCCTTCCACCAATTCTGTCCTACTGGTGGAAGTACCACTGCACCTCTTAGTGATGTTGGTGTTCCTCTCACCAGTATGTTTCTGACAGCCTTGATGAATATGACTCCTTGAGCCATCCTCTGGGGCATAATCCTCTGGCAGGTATTCTGGCCTAAAACTCTATAATATGTATTTCAGTATGTTCACTTTTATAAGTCTTCTAATCCTTTCCTCTACTGACTCACATAGCAATTAGGCATCTCAACCTCACTTTGCATGAGCCATCAATTTCCCAGTCTTCAAGGAGTGACCCTGGTCGCAATGCTGTACCCTCCCCTGGTCCTTGCAGGGATGCTAAGCCTTGTGTCCTTAGAGTGTGCCCTTAAGTCAATACAGTCTCCTTTTAACAGCCCTAGCTTCCAGCTCACTGGATAGAACAGTTTTCTCAAATGGTAAAGTTAGAAATCAAAATGTGCAGAGTAAAGAAACAGAACTATTGAGTAGAGTTCATTTATTTTGGAGGACTGACAAAAAGGGAAGGAAAGGGATTGTTCCGGTAACTAAAGGGAGAATGTTTTTGTTTGATTGTTAGTTGCTCTTGTTTTTATTTATTGCTATTATTTATTATTGTTTTACTGTACAATCTGGGCATTTGTGAAAGTTTCAAAGAAATCACCTGAGGATAGTACAAAGTTGAAGCACTCTGGGGTGATATTAAGCTATGTGAACTAGTTGAACCCCCAGTCGTAGAAGGAAGCAAAACACACACAGGCTACAATGAGTCAGTTATGCTGAGTCATAGAAATTAAAAGTACTTAAACATCAGAGGGCTGAGTCAGAAGGCGTGCCCAAAGTCCATGCCAAACGGGTGTTCGACAGGAGATACGGGAGTCCAGAGAGACATTCTTCAAGAGGTCAGACACACAGGGCAGCGGTGGGGGCCAGGCACAGGAATTTTCTCTAGATTGAACTTGCATCACAGCAGGATGTTCCCAGTAGAAATGAACAGGGAAGGAATGGAATTGCAGGTCTAGATGGATGGGGTTAACTTTAGAGTGGGAAGAGCCATATCCTTCTTGGAGGATAAATTTGCAGACTTGTTTTGATGGTGCTAAAATGAGGAACTTCAGGCTGTAAACATTCTTCCCGTCACATTCATCTGAGGGCAGAGGTGGAGTCCACTTGGTGGTAGCCTGTGTTTTGCTTCCATATATAGTTTATGGTCTCACGTGGTAGCCAGCTGGCTCCCAGGGGTTTCACCTTGTGCCTCCTTCCACAGTGAATAGGACTGATCTATGTAACCAATAGGACACTGTAGACCTCTTAGGTCATATAAAATGTGTGACAGGTCAGGCATGGTGGCTCATACCTGTAATCCCAGTACTTTGCTTGAGCTCCAAAGTTTGAGACAAGCCTGAGCAATATGGCAAGATCTTGCCTCTACAAAAAATAAAAAAAATTAGCACATGCCTGTGGTTCCAGCTACTTGGAAGGCTGAGGCAGAAGGATCACCTGAGCCCAGCAGGTCGAGGCTGTGGTGGCTGTGAGCGTACCACTACACTCCAGCCTGGGCGACAATGAGACTCCGACTAAAAAAAAAAAAAAAAAAAGTGTGGCCTTCTCTTTGCTCTATCTTGAACCCTTGCACTGGGGAAGCCAACAGTTATGTTGTATGGACACTCACGCAGTCCTAGGAAGAGGTCTATATGGCAAGGAATGAAGCCCTCCCACTGACAGCGGGCACTAACCGCCGGGCATGTGGGTGAGCCAGTCAGAACGGGAGCCTCAGCCCAGACAGGACATGACATGACTGCAGCCCGGACTGGCAGTTTGATTGCAACCTCACGAGGGACTCAGAGCCAGAACCACCCAGCTAAGCCACTCGGCAGAGGCTAAACAAGGTAAGAATATTGATTGCTTATATCATACTGCTTCTTGCTATAAATTATATCAAGTTGAGTATTAAGCACAGTAGTGAGGTGAGAAGTTAATGCACATTGAAAGAAGCAGAGGCAGGATGCACATACAGGTCTTGCTGACTCCAAAGCATGCAACCTTATGTCACCTTCAGTTCTTGCTGGCATCCCCTTCAGCACTGGGGAATGAAGAAATGAGGATATCACAGGACCCAGCAGCTCAGCAGCTGGCTTGCATGGGAGTTGCTCCTGTTAGGGTCTCTGGATTTGAACCCCTGATATTCTTCCTGTCTACATCTTAGTGTTTATACTGCTTTCTGATTTCTCAATTATCTTTCTACAAAATACACGTTTACAATAGCAATCAAAAGTTGGAAATTATTTTTTATGGTATCCTCACAGAGACAAAGCCACTTAGTTTTAACATGTTGCTCAGGTAAATATAAAGGCAAGTTACATTTCATATTGAAAGAAATATCAACTCCCATGTCATTAACTCATTTCAGTTAAAATTTGACCATAAAGAGAATTTGTGGGTTTTCAGATAAATTTCTCTTTTTTAAACTTTAGATTGTGAAAAACTTCTATACAAAATAGAATGGCATAATAAATGCCCATGTACTCCTGCCTTTGACAGTTATCATCTGTAGATATCTTGGCCTGCCACTTATTAGTAGCTCAGCCACATCCCATTGTCCTTAGTACTTGTTAAATTGCTTTTTAAAAAGTATCAAAATATTAACAGGGGTTGTGTCTTGGTTTTACATTTATAGATTATTTCTATTTTCTTCATTTTAATTATCAGTGTCTTTCAAAATTTCTGCAGTGAATATGAAGTACTTTTACAAGAAGAAAAAAAGTTATTTTAAAATAATTGGAAAACGTGCTTGCTTTCTTTCTTTCTCTCTTCCTTCTCTCCTTCCTTCCTTTCCTCCTTCTTTCTTTCACTCCTGGGCTCAAGCAATCTTCCCAACTCAGTCTCCCAAGTAGATAAGACTACAGGTACATGCCACCATATCCTGCTTTAAAAATGTATTTAGGGGCAACCCCCTCAAGTACCCTCCCACTGTGGGAGCTTTTCTGTGCTCTCAATAAATCCTGCTTTCCCAAAAAAATATATTTAGAACAAGTAATTAGCCTCTCCTTTTAAGTCTATATGGCTCAGTAACAGGGAGTAGAGTAAAATTTGTTTTTTATTTTTATTTATTTATTTATTTGGGTCAGAGTCTCACTCTATTGCCCAGGTTGGAGTGCAGTGGCACACTCGTGGCCACCCCAGCGTCGACCTGCTGGGTTCCAGCGATCCTTCCGCCTCAGCCTTGCTAGCAGCTGGAACTACAGGTGCTCGTGTTACCACATCCAGGTAATTTTTTGTTGTTGTTGTTGTAGAGATGCAGTCTCCCCAAGTTGCTGGGGCTGATCTAAAACCTGCGAACTCAGGCAATTCATTCACCTAAGCCTCCCAAAGTGCTTGAAATGCAGGCTGAGTCACCGAGCCGGCCTAAAATTTGTTTTTTAAAGCATTCTTTTTTTCAGAAGAAGCAATCTCTATTTAAAAAAGAATAATAACATTATTTTTTATGGTAAGGTAGAATGTTTGTAAACCTATTAAACAAAAGCAGAAAAAAACAAGCTGCACTCAAATAGAGATAAAGAATAGAATTACTGCGGTTCTACAGCAGAGAGTAGAGGGTACTTCTTTTCATATTTTTTTTTCCCCTAAGGAAAATTGACTCTAGCAAGAAATGCCAAAACTTCTTAAGGCCTTGACATTCTCTCAGCAACCCATGACCGTGGTGGATGGCTGAGATGTGATTTCCACAATCACATCTAAGGACCAGGAGTCATTATCACGGTGCATCAGGGCTAAATTGGAGAAATGGAGCTTCTGGAGCATCACTCTAAGCTCAGAGTGGGTTAATCTTTAAAACAAACAAAACAAAACCAAGATTTAGTGAGATGCAATTTACATATTACATAATTCGCTTATTTTACACGTACAATTCAGTGCCTTTAAATAAATGTACACAAGGGTACCTGCATAGTGAACATTTGTATACCCAACTCCGAATTTTTTAAAATTTTATTATTTTAAAGATGTGGGGTACAATTCAGGGTTAGGTCTACAAATGTTCATTATGCAGGTACCCTTGTTGATGAGGTGTGCCCCTCCTTCCCCTGGCAGTTTCCCTCAACTGCCAATCCCACCCCCCATTTCTCTGGCAGTTTCCCACTACTGCCAATCTCTTTCTTATAGTATTATGATAATTGTTCAAGGTCCACTTATGAGTGAGAACATATGGTACTCTGTTCTTTGTTTCTGTGATAGACCACTGAGTATGATCGACCCTAAATCCATCCAAGTTGTTGCAAAATTCTTCTTTATGGCTGCATAGTATTCCATTGTGTATATGGACCACATTTTCTTTATCCAGTCCAACTTCGATGGGCAGCATGGTTGGTTCCATGTTTTTGCTATTATGAATAAAGTTTCAACAAACATGCATGTTCAGGTATCTTTTTTGTAGGATGACTTGAGTTTCTCTGGGTATATTTCCAATAGGGGACTTGCTGGATCATATGGAAGGTCAATTTCTAGTTCTTTCAGAAATCGCCACACTGTCTTCCAAAGAATTTGCACTACTAACCTCGAATTTTACCCCATATCTTTAAAATAAAAAAATTTAAAAAGAAAAAAAAATAATAATTGTATGTAGTTATACAACCATCATCACAGTCTGGATTTTTTTTTTTACAATCTCTCAGAAACTACTGCTCTATTGCAACTGCAATGAAGTTGCAAGTTCCATCTTTGCCTGTTACCCATGCAACGAGCATTTGTGTACTGATGGCATTGTGTATTTCAGAACACGTGTCTGATTCTTAGAGCTATCTCAACTACACTCAATGCCATAGTCTGTCCTTAATAACTACAGCTAGAATCAGCCTTTACTAGGATTTAGAGATTTAGAGCAATACTCCAAACTGCTGGAAATCAGTGATCATTTCAGTTGATTAAAAATGTTCAACAGGGTTGTTTACAGCATTATCAGCAATACTGCCTTTATTAATTTTTTTTTTTTTTTTTGAGTTGGAGTCTCACTGTCGCCCAGACTGGAGTACAGTGGCATGCTCCCGGTCACCGCAGTCTCAACCTGCTGGGCTCCAGCGATCCTTCCGCCTCAGCCTTCCAAGTAGCCAGAGCTACAGACATGTGCTACCATGCCTGGCTAATTTTTTTTTATTTATTGTAGAGACAAGGTCTCACCAAGTTGCCCGGGTGGATCTCAAACCCGCGGGCTCAGGCAATCCACTTGCCTCGGCCTCCCAAAGTGCTGGGATTACAGGCTGAGCCACCGAGTCCAGCCAGCAATACTACCTTTAGACCCTGGCAAGTGGGGTCTCTTCTTTGGGCTCTGCACTGTGACTACACCCTGAACCAGGTATGAAGAATCCATGGAGCCAAGGGGTTCTTGCACCTCTTCTAACTATGCCCTGGTGCCTGGGACTCTGAATTCCTGACCCTTACAACCCCAAGCCTGTTTCCACACCTGAGCAGGTCTCTTTTCCTTAGGCCTATCCTCCTTTCAGATCTATTAAAAGGTGACAAATAATAGGAGTGACTAGAATGACCAAATTTTGGATTTGTGGGTTAGACATTCACCCACGTGCACCAAGCCCTCCATCATGCGGGATGGAACTTGGGATGAAAAGAGAAGGATTGTGGGCTGAGTGTTGTGGGGTTGGAACATCCAGAACAGAATTTTGAGAAGTCTGAGAATTCTAAATAGAAGACTGACATTCTTTGCGATAGTGTATTTGTCAAGGTAGGAGATTAAAACATTTTCTTTAACAATTTACTAGGCTGATTTAGGCTTTTTCAATATTTATATGTATGGTTTGTGGACCTCCATTTGTTTAATTTTGTTTCTATAAAATATCCAGAATAAGCAAATCCATAGAGACAGAAATCAGATTAATGGTTGCCGGAGAATAGGCGAGGTGAATGATGAGTGCTGATGCGTGTGCGGTTTCTTTTTGGGGTGATAAAAAAAATGTTCTAGAATTTGACAGTGATAATGGATGCATGACACTGTGACTATACTAAAAGTCACTGAATTATATACTTTTAAAGGGTGAGTTTTATAATAATTTGAATGATATCTCAAACTACCACCAAAAATATGCAATGAAGAAGTTGCTTATATATAGCATCCTAAACTACAGAAAGAGTTTAGGGCTTCTGGGTGAGGGAATGTTGATGCAAGTTATGGGAGGGTGAGGGTGAAGTCTCTAGTGAACACAGATTATCTTGTTATACAGATAAAAAGTCTCTCAGGTAATAAGTTCTCTTGGAGTAGCCCTCTGAAGCAGAGGTGACTGTCTGGGCATGGTGTCAACCTCCAGTCTCTTCTCCTGTGACCTGAGCTCATCTTCCCTGGTCAATGAGATTCCAGGAGAAGGGACTCATGACAACTGAGTTCCTTTTGGAGGAGCCATCTTTAGACAGATAAGCAGAACTCAGAGAAAGCCTCTGTCTGCTTCTGCTGTTCCCTAAGTGCCATCAATTCACAGAAATCAGCATTTCATGCTTGATTCAAGGACTTCATCCAGTTCCACACTTGAGGGGGCTGAAACTGAAGCTCAGCTTTAAGGTAAGAGTTTTGTGGGTTGTTCTCTAGAGATTTTGACTTTCATTTTTCTTTGAAGTTAAAGTTTGTTTGTTTAAATACTTGCTAGGCTTTGTGTAACCTTTTCTCACACTCAAATTTGGTCAGGGAAAAAAATATGTTCTCTCTCTGAAGAGAGAAAGAGAGTGTTTGTGGCTTAAGCTAAATTTGTGGTTTTAAACTGGCCAGGTTTTGGAGCTAGGCTAAAATGGACATAGTCATTTTCTTCTTGAATGGCTAAAAATTCATAAAAGAACTTGCATGAGGACATGATAAGTCCTGAAGACAAAGGACACTGTTTCATCTGGCCAAAATGCACCTTAGGTAACTGAGGTCACGTGGAAGTGTCCGGGCTCATAGCTTTTGACATGTAATGAGCCTGTGGGGAAACTCCTAGGAAGAACATACAAGGAAATCTGCCTAACCTGGTGGGCACACATAAGGGGTCTTAAACCCCCAGAAATTTCTGAGGTTCACCAAGACATGTAAGAGGGGAAAAGCAACTTGTGGGTGACACCTCAAGAAATAGTCCCTACTCAGCAGCACTCTAGACCAAAAACATCTTTCCTTTTCAGTCTTTGGTCACTTAAATGGAGAATCCAGTTATGGAAAATCATCCATCTAAAACCAAGTCCTCTTCAAGAAAGGATTCATCTTTAGAAACCTTGAGAAGTATGTACAGTACTTCTGGTGCCACCTCCTGTCAATATTTGGAAAAATGATCTTACTTGACCTGAGAAGATCCTAAGTTATAATGACCAAAACGGAGAACTTCTGAAATGCTGAAATTAGTTTATTTATGTGGAACATTTGAAAATGTTGGCTCTAGAATTAAAAAAAAAGAATTGAGAGAGTCACTTCTAGTGGTACCTGGAAGCCTCCTAAAGAGGCTCTAATGAGTTTTTTCCCTACAAGAAGGGAAAAAAAAGCTCTCTACAACTATGACTGAATTAAGAAAGGCCCAAAGCTCCTGCTTCTCCTGTTCCCTCATTTCTCTGTTCCTCCTTATCTGAATTATGTTGCCCAGATTTAGCCTCTCTTCCTCCGCCTCTCCTCCTCCTGCTCCCACTCTTGTGGTTCCACTTCATGAACAGTGTCTGGTAGATGGGAACTTGCTTTAGTTTATCCACCATGGTCAAAGGTAGAACTTAAAGGCATCATTAAATAGTTCCCTGACCCTCACCAGGATTCTACTGGTTTTGCTAGGGGACTTGAATTAAATATACAAGCTTATGACTCTATATACAAGCTACTCTGATTGATATCAACTTATCAGAAGGTAAAGCTAAATATTGGATTATGAAAATCCCACCGAAGAAATCCCTTATGGGATTTTCATAAGTGTTCAGAAGATGACCATAGACTGGCATTCAAAAATCACAAAGGCACTGCTTCAAACCATCCCTCTTTCTTTTTTTTTTGAGTTGGAGTTTCACTCAGTCGCCCAGACTGGAGTGCAGTGGCACGCTCCCGGCCCCCGCAGCCTCCACCCGCTGGGCTCCAGCAATCCTTCCACCTCAGCCTTCCAAGTAGCCGGAACCACAGGCGTGTGCTACCACGCCCGGCTAATTTTTTGATTTATTGTAGAGATAAGGTCTCAAACCTGCGGGCTCAGGCAATCCACTCTCCTCGGCCTCCCAAAGTGCTGGGATTATAGGCTGAGCCACCGACCCCGGCCTCCCTGTCTTTCAAATGTAGGTGACTGAAATAAAATATAGCAATGTTGACAAAATCCAGACATCTGTAATGTCATATTTTAAGATGTCTGAAAAACTTTTCAACACTATTTAGGTCTATCTGAAGAAAGTTATACTAATCATCAAAATGATACTCTTCTCAACTTCAGTTTTAGGAATAGCTTAGATTAAGAATTAGCCCTAACAGTGGAAAGACAAAGTCCTAGTTGGGCTACTTCCAGACTCGTGATATGGTCTTGCTGACCAGTGAGCTCATACCTTAACTAAAGAAGAGAGGGAGAGAAGTGAAACAAAATAACAAGGATAATAAAATTATGAATTTATAATAGAAACAAGTGTCCACACAATTTGGACCTTCAAAACACCCCCATAAGCCCCAAAATGGACCTAACCCTCAACTTTGCAATTATTGCAAAAGTCTTGTCACTTTGAAAAGAATTGCTGAAAACTAAAAAGGAAAAAACAACAGGAAGAGGCAGAAAAGAAACACTAGAACTAACTATGTTAGTTCTAAGAGATGGAAAGAGAACTTTCCTTTTCTCCTTGCCAATGTTCTGGGAGAAATAGAAATTGTTTTAATGGAGAACTAACATACTGCTTATTGACAGTAGAATCATACTATCTGGAATAAACTCCTTCTTATTACAAGTTTTTTTTTTTTTTTTTTTTAGTCCAAGTCTCACTCTGTTACCCAGGCTGGAGTGTAGTGGCACGCTCATGGCCACCGCAGCCTCGACCAGCTGGACTCAGGAGAGCCTTCTGCCTCAGTCTTCCAAGTAGCTGGAACCACAGGCGCGTGCCACCACACCCAACTCATATTTTTAAAAATTTATTGTAGAGATGAAGCCTTGCCAAGTTGCTCAGGCAGGTCGTGAATCCCTGGGCTCAGGCAATACTCTCATCTTGGCCTCCCAAAGTGCTGGGATTGTAGGTGTGAGCCACCGTGCCCAGCCTATCACAAGTTCTTATTCCTCAGAGTAAGCAATTCAAATGCAGGGTATCACTAATACTTCTGCAATAGCAAACAGTTCTCAGCTTGTAACCTTTCCACCAGGTCCCTTACAAGGAACTCATGCATTCCTCTTGATTCCATTGGCCCCCAAGCATTTATTTAATCGGAGGAGACGTCTTAAAATTATATCATACCCTATTTCTTTCTCTCTCCTATAAGAGGGAAATGTATTTAGATTTAGATAATAAAACTAAATTACCAGACACAACACATTTTCAATAAATTTTTCAGAATCTAATCTAATTACAATATATATTGCCATGGAAGACAATAAATTATTTGGAAATAGAGAATGACAATACCTACTACAGATAGTACTTGATCAAATGTGGTCAATGTCCTCCAGTGATAAACTACTATCTCAGCTATTCCAGTAAAGATTAAAATAAACCCATCAAAACCTCTTCGAAATACCAGATATCTTTTAAGTAATGAAACCCTAGAAGGAATAAAGCCTATAATTTCAGAATAGATAGAAAGAGGGCTGATCAATCCTTGTAAAAGCCCTTGTAATGCCCCAAGTCTTCCCAGAAGGAAAACCAAGGAGTAAAGAATGGAGGTTCATACAAGATTTGAGAATAAGAAACAACACACTCATCCTATGGCATCCAGCAGTGCCCTGTGCTCATCTGTCACTCACAACCATTCCATCTAATGTGGAATTCTTTACAGTCCTAGACTTGTGTAGTATATCCCTGAGCATCCCTGCAGACAAATATAGCCAATTTCTCTTTGTCTTCACTTAGGAAGACAGAGAATACACTTGAACAGTTATGCCCCAAGAATATACTGAAAGCCTGGCTTAATTTTCACAGATACTAAAAACTGACCTCTTAGATGTTAATTTCTTTAAACAATCCACCTTAATACAGTATATAGATGATTTTCTTCTTTGGAGAGTGAACAGGTTTCTGTAAATGATGGAATACATTTGTACAATAGTTATCCCTCAAAGGACATTAACTCTCTAAAGAGAAAGTTTGATTTTGTCAAGAACAAGTGGAATACTTAGGCCACCTAAAATCCAAGGAAGGACTTTTTATTAATCCAGGAAGACTAAAAGTAACCTCAGCTTTTCCACCACCAAAAACTAAAAGACAGTTAAAAGGGTTTTTAGGACTGACAGGATATTGTAGAAATTGGATACCAATTTTTCTTTAAAAGTCTGAACCTTATATGCCCTCTTAAAACAAGACCAGTCAGATCCTGTAGCTTGGACAGAAGAAAATCAACTAACATTAGGAATGATTAAGAATGAGGGCTGGCCGGGTATAGTGGCTCACACCTGTAATCCCAGCACTTTGGGAAGCTGAGGCAAGATGATTGCCTGAGCCCAGGAGTTTGAGATCAGCTTGGGCAACTTGGGGAGACCTTGTCTCTACAATAAATCAAAAAATTAGTTAGGCGTGGTGGTGCACACCTGTAGTTCCAGCTACTTGTAAGGCTAAGGCAGAAGGATTGCCTGAGTCCAGAATGTCTGGACTGCGGTGGCTGTGAGTGTGTCACTGCACCCCAGCCTGGGTGACAGCATGAGAATCTGAGTCAAAAAAAAGAATGAGGACTCAGCACAGTGGTACAGTGGTTCACACCTGTAATTCCAGCATATTGGAAGGCTGAGGCAGAGATCACTTGAAGCCAGGAAGTTGAGACTAGCTTGGGTAACATAGCAAGGCAGCGTCTCCACACACACACAAAATTTTTAGATAAAAAAATTAGCTGGGCATAGTGTCACACACCTGTAGTCCCAACTACTTGGGAGGTTGAGGCAGGAGGATCTCTTGAGCCCAGGAGTTCCAGATTATAGTGAGCTATTATTACACCACTGCACTTTAGCCTGGACCAGAGGAAGAGTCTGTCTCAAAAAAGAAAAGAAATAATTAAGAATGACCTCGCAACTCCTACCTATCACCATACACAAAAATCAACTCTACATGGATCAAAGACCTAAAGTAAGATTTCAAACTAAGAATCTTAGAAAACACAGAAATTCCTTACAGAAATTGAAATGGACAACTGATTCCTGATCAAAACCCCAAAAGTCTGTGGGTTTGAGACCCGCCTGGGCAACTTGGCGAGACCTCATCTCTACAACAAATCAAAAAATTAGCCGGGTATGGTAGCGTGCACCTGTAGTTCCAGCTAGTTGGAAGGCTGAGGCGGAAGGATCGCCGGAGCCCAGCAGGTCGAGGCTGTGGTGGCCAGGAGTGGCCACTGCACTCCAGTCTGGGTGACAGAGTGAGACTCCAACTCAACAAAAAACAAAAAACAAAAAAAACCAAAAGCCCATGACATAAGAGACAAGATAGACAAATGGGACTTCAGAAACCTAAAAAAAATTTTTGCAAAGCAAAAGAAACCAGCAAGAGAGTAGGAGACAGCCCACAGAATGGGAAAAAATATTTGCCACTGTATATCTGACAAAAGTCTAACATCCTGGAACTACAAGAAACTCAAACATGCTGAAAGGAAAAAAACAAACAGCCCCATTAAAAAGTGGGCAAAAGACATGAATAGACACTTCACAAAAGAAGACATATGAGCAGCCAACAGACACATGAAAAGAATGCTCAGCCTCACTAGTCATCAGAGAAATGCAAATCAAAACCTCATTGAGATACCACCTGACTCCAGTTAGGATGGCCATCATTAATAACTGAAAAAATAACAGATGATGGAGAGGATGTGGGGAGAAGGGAACTCTTCTACACTGTCAGTGGGAGTATAGATTAGTACAACCTCTGTGGAAAATAGTGTGACAATTTCTAAAAGATTTAAAAATTGACCTGCCATATGACCCAGCAATTCCTTTTCTGGGAATATACCTAGAGGAACTCAAATCATTCTACAAAAAAGATAGCCGCACATGCATGTCTACTGCAGCACTATCCACAACAGCAAAAATATGGAATCAACCATGTTGCCCACCAAAAGTGGACTGGAAAAAAAATATGGTACATATACCAATGGAATATTACACAGCCATAAAGAAGAACAAAATTATGGACTTCATGGCAACTTGGATTGATTTGGAGTCTATCATACTCAGTGATCCATCACAGAAACAAAGAACTGAGTACCACATGTTCTCACTCATAAGTGGACCCTGAACATTTACCATAATACTACAAGAAAGGTATTGGCAGTAGAGGGACACTGCCAGAGGAGGGAAGAAGGGCACATAACATCATTAAGGGAAGCTGATCCCAAACCAGGTGAAGTGAGGACCAAGTTTGGAGCCCCAAACTTCACCTGTACAATGACTACTTATGTACTTAATCCTGAATTGTGTCCCACATCTTTAAAATAAAATAAACTAAAAAGAATGACCTTGCAAATGCCCAGCTTTGAGGCATCCTAATCACAATCTCCCATTTTCATTGTCTGTGCATGAAAACAATGGAAACGCTTTAGGTATCTTAACTCAGAAACATCGAAACCAAAATGGACCTGTATTATAGCCAACAACTAGACCTTGTAGCAAAGGCTATAACAGCCACTGCCTTGTTAGTTAAGGCAGCTAAAGAAATTGTGAGGGGAACTCCCCTTACTGTTTTTGTCTCTCATTCTGTGGAAGCATTGCTAAACTTGCACCATATTCAACATTATTCAGTTAGTAGAATAGCTTCTTCCAGCTTCCCATATTACCCTAGATGTAATAACCTACATCCTGCAACTCTTCTGCCTTCATTTTCAGATGAAACACTGCACGACTGCATAACTCCAACTGAACAACATCTCTCTTCTAGGACTGACCTTCGAGAGACATCTGTGACAAAGGAATGGGTTGTCAGTTCCAATTCCGGATCAAAACCCCAAGTGTCCATTCCATAAGAGATAAGATAGACAAGTGGGAACTGACAAGCTTCTGCAAAGCCAAAGAAACCATCCAGAGGGCAGGGAGACAGCCCACAGACTGGGAAAATATATTTGCCGCTGTATATCTGACAAAGGCCTAACATCTAGGATCTACAAGGAACTCAAACATGCCAGGGGAAAAAAAAGCCCCATTACAAAGTGGGCAAAAGATATGAATAGACACTTCTCAAAAGAAGACATAGAAGCAGCCAGCAGATACATGAAAAAATGCTCAGTCTCACTAGTCATCAAAGAAATGCAAATTAAAACCACACTGAGTTACCTCCTAACTCCAATCAGGATGGTCATCAGCAATAACTCAAAGAACAAAAGATGCTGGAGAAGATGCGGTGAAAAGTGAATACTTCTACACTGTTGGTGGGAGTGTAAACTAGTACAGCCTCTGTGGAAATCAGTGTGGCAATTCCTAAAAGATCTAAAAATCGACCTCCCATATGACCCTGCAATCCCTCTACTGGGAATATCTTCAGAGGAACTCAAATCGCTCTATGAAAAAGGTACCTGCACATGCATCTTTACTGCAGCATTATTCACAATAGCAAAAACTTGAAACCAACCATCCCCCCCATTGGAAGAGGACGGGATTTTTAAAAAATGTGGTACATACACACAGTGGAAGATTTCTTTTTCTTTTTTTTTTTTTTGAGTTGGAGTCTCACTCTGGCGCCCAGGCTGGAGTGCAGTGGCATGCTCTTGGCCACCGCAGCCTCGCACGCTGTGCTCTGGCTATCCTTCAGCCTCAGCCTTCTAAGTAGCTAGAACTACAGACATGCATTACCACACCCAGGTAACTTTTGATGTATTGTGGAAACAAGGTCTTGCCAAGTTGCCCGGGCGGGTCTTGAACCCTCGGGCTCAGGCAAGCCACTCACCTCGGCCTCCCAAAGTGCTGGAATTACAGGTTTGAGCCACTGAGCCCGGCCTACAGTGGAATATTATGCAGCCATAAAGAAGGACAAAATTATGAACGTCACAGGAACTTGGATGGACTTAGAGGAGATAATGCTGACTGATCTATCACAGAAACAAAGAACTGAGTATCACATGTTCTCAATCATAAGCAGACCTTGAACAACTATCATAATACTTTAAGAAAGGGATTGGCAGTAGTGGGAAACTGCCAGCAGAGGGAGGGCACACCTCATCAACAAGGGTACCTGCATAATGAACATCTGTATATCTAACATTGAATTGTACCCCACATATTTAAAATTTAAAAAAATTTTTTAAGTGATCATCTCATTTCATAATTGTTAAAAGTTATATTATTACTAAAGTCACTTGGAATAATGAAAAGTATAGGTTATTTAAAATCAAATAGCCCAGAAAGCAACGGAAATCAGTTAATAAGGTAGCAAAAAAAGCTGTTTAAAATGCATCTAAACAAGAAAAACAATCTATATTAACTTTTAAAGAAACATTGGAATTTAGAAATCTCAATCCAGAGTTCCAAAATCAGAACAGGAAAGTTGGGAGGCCTCCTCCAAACAGGTATTATATGAACCAAAGGATGACTATACTTCCTGCTGAATTACAGTTATCATTTTAAACCTATCTATATGACCTAACTCACTGGAGCCCTGATAAATTGTCGCTCAGGGAAAACAATATTTCTGGAGACCCTCTCCAACTACAACTCATAAGATATACAATGTTGTCACATGTGTTCAAATTATAACCCAGGTTTCTAAGCACATTTTTCCTTTATCTAAGGTCCCTTTTGAGGTATGACAATTAGATTTCATTTAGTTGCCACCCTCAAAAACATATACATATATTCTGGTAGTGATTTGAATGTTTATTATTTTCTTTTTTTTTTTTTGAGTTGGAATCTCACTCTGTGGCCCAGGCTGGAGTGCAGTGGCATGCTCATGGGCACCACAGCCTTGACCTGCTGGGTCAGGCGATTCTTTTGCCTCAGCCTTCCAAGCAGCTGGAACTATAGGCGTGCGCTACCACACCTGTCTTATTTTTTTTTTATTTATTGTACAGACAAGGTCTCACCAAGTTGCCCAGGCTGTTCTCAAACCCCTGAGTTCAGGCAATCCTCTCACCTCGGCCTCCCAAAGTGTTGGGATTACAGGCTTCAGCCACTAAGCCCAGCCTGATTTGCATGTTTTTTCACTGTGTAGAAGTATTTCCATGCAAAAGAGCAATGGCCTTAGCAGCAAGTAAAATTCTCTTAGAAAAAATTATTGCAACCCAGGGAATTCCTCTGCAACTTCCTAACAATAGAGGTACTCAATTCACTGACAAATAATTCAACCAGTATGTAAAATTTGGTTCATTCTCCACCATTTCCATTATGCTTATCATCCCTAGTCATTTGAATTACTGGAAGAATAATCAAAAACCAGTTGGTAGCTGGGCACAGTGACTCACACATGTAAACCCAGCACTTTGGGAGGCCAAAGCAAGAGGATTGCCTGAGCCCAGGAGTTTGAAACCAGCCTGGGCAACTTGGCAAGACCTCATCTTTACAATAAAATTAAAAAATTAGCCAGGAATGGTGGCATGCGCCTGTAGCTGAGTCCCAGCTACTTGGAAGGGTGAGGTGGAAGAATTGCCTGAGACCAGCAGGTTGAGGATGTGGTAGCCATGACTGTGCCACTGCACTCCATCCTGGGTGACAGAGTGAAACTCTGACTCAAAAAAAAAAAAAAAAAATTGGCAAAAAAATAACAGGCTTTTAAAATTCCTCAGCCAAAAGCTCTTCCACTGACTCTTCTTAAACTTGGGTCAACCCCTTTTGGGGTTGTCTCCAGGAAATTGTCTCTAGGAAATTGTACATCTTTAATAGTAAAGGGAAACATATTTAGCTATTGCAATGGTCTCATGAAGCAATTAACTAAAAATTATGAACTGGTAAAATAATCTTTACACAGTGAGCTTCTGGGAGACAAAAATTTCAAGGACCATGGACTTCACCCAGGAGATTTCATCTATTGGAAACAACGTTTCTTAAAGAAATCTTTTCATCCAAAGTAGTTGTTCTTACTAACTCCTGCACTGCTAAATTAGAAGGCATAGACTCATGGATTCACATTTCTCATCTGAAGAAGGCTGAAACTCTGATTGGACTGTTTCCACAGAAGGTGAAATAAGTCAATGTCGTGTTGAGAAAAAGACGGCTGAAACCCAAGACTCTTGACCAGGCCTGTATCTAAACAAACATTTAATACTAACAATTGTTAATAAATGGGACATTTTTTTCTTTGATAAGCTCCCACTAAACTTCCTTCTTATTATCCTTAGTTCTTAGGTCTTGGTACTACTATCACCAGCTGTTGTTCATGAAGCAAACTTCTTTTTTTTTGTAATGGGCCTAAGACTATGTTGATAGATCATAAAAAGATGCTTGCTCAACCAAGTGCAGTGGTTCACGCCTGTAATCCCAACACTTTGGGGGGCTGAGGTGGGAGGATCGCTTGAGCCCAGGAGACAAGCCTGGGCAACATAGTAAGACCTTGCCTCTACAAAAAATCAAAAACTTAACCAGGTGCTGTGGTGCATACCTATAGTCTCAGCTACTCAGAAGGCTGAGGCGAAATAATCACCTGAGCTCAGGAGGTCGAGGCTGTGGTAAGCCATGATTGTGTCACTGCATGCCAGTCTAGGCAACAGAGTGAGACCTTGACTCAAAAAGAAAGGGGGTAGGGGCAGAAGGAGAGAGAAAGCAAAAGGGAAGAAAGGAAAGAAAGATGAAAGGAGGGAGGGAGGTGAAAAGGAAAGAAAGGAGAAAAGATAAGAAAAAGGAGACACTGGATACACAGTCTCATGCCCCTTTCCAGTGATTCTGGTTGACTATGATGGGTATCCTACTTCCAAGAACAAGTCTGGATAGAATATAAAAAATGTGTTCTTGTTTTACAAAAACAATCTGACATCTGTAACACCACTGTGACTAAGGATAGTGTACACACTGGCCTACTGATGATATGTTACAAAATAAGGGACACGGAAAGAGCTTCTCAGTAGAAAAAACGGACTCATTAATTTTTACTCTGGCACAACCCAAACTAAAGAGAAGGCAATGATGCTGCCCCAATAAACAACTTGATTTCAGAATGATATAATACAAATTGGGGGGTTATTTGGCTCACCCTCTCTTTTGGCCAGTTTCATCACCATGTCCTTTATGTTGGGTACAGAAAAATTACACCAAAGATAAATGGCCCAACTGCACTAGAGGTATGAGATGGATACCAGAAGCGCAGTGTGACCACACCATTGTACTACGAAGTACTGATAGGCATGCCACTGATAGGACACAACAACCAGGTATTGACTGGTTATCCCCAAATGGAGCATCTTGACTGTGTGACACTAACCTATCTCCATGGTTCCCCCAGCATGGTTAGGGCAATATTCCCAGGTTATACTTGAGCACAACATTGAATAGTTCACATTCTGTCAAAACCAGAAAATTTTCCTCATTTACAATCTCATTCAGTGCATTCTGTGTTTCATTGGTATCATTTAGCTTCTTTGACCACCACTGGGTATTAAGGATATGATTTGGCATGTAGAGGCCCTACTTATACACAAAAGACCCTAAATGACAGCCACATGAGTATCTCATTATTAAATAATAAAGTCACTCTCATGAGAAATGCTGTATTACAGAACTGTATGGCCTTAGACATACTCGCTGTGGCCCAAGGAGGAATGTGTGCTTCATAAAAACACAATGCTGTGCTTACATCCCAAATGAATCAAATAACATCACCAAATTGATAATTGATATAAAAACCCAAATAAACTTTCGGATCTAAAACCCTCTCTAAGTGACTGGCTAAGCAGCTGGTTTGCATCTTGGGGAACTTGGTGGCAAAAGCTATTACTTATTCTAGGAATCATAATCATAGTTGGTGTTTCATCCTGACTTTGTCAACAGTGCTGTTACGGTATCTGTCTACAACTGAGTCAATGTAAAACTGAAGACATTGTTCTAATGTCTTCTCAGAGTATTGCTTTGATTAAAGAGACAGGCATGCAGCCTGAGTCAGGTTTCAGGACTACTTTGCCTTTGTTGCTTTATAATTTTGCCTTGGTCCTTTCCAATTTCCACCTCTCCGTGGGATGTGACTTCCTAGGAATGAGCCTTCCTAGCAGTGTGGAATTTGATCAAATACAAATTCATGATTCTTTTGTATGCTTCCTCTGAAAGATTGTGAAGAAAAGGGGGACATGTGAAAAGAAAAGAAAATTTCACATTTATTATGCCAAGGGGGAAATTTAAGCCCTGGAAACGGAGTCACATAACATGACTGTTTTTCTTCTCTGGTCCATGGCCCTTGCTTCCAGATCTTTGTGTTGAGGTGTTATACACTAACCAGACTTTCTATTCTTTATTCAAACCTAAACTATATGACGTTGGAGATAGAGATCTTTGTGATTGTTATCTCTTTACAATAGAATGTTAAACAAAATACTGTTAAATTGAATGCTAAAGTGCAGCCCTTTTACAGTGTAATCATTAGTGGTTAGTCAAAGCTTTTGTTTTTTTTTTTTTTGAGTTGGAGTCTCACTCTGTTGCCCAGTCTGGAGTGCAAATCCTCCCGCCTCAGACTTCCAAGTAGCTGAAACTACAGGTGCGCGCTACCTCGCCCGGTTAATTTTTTGATTTATTGTAGAGAGGAGGTCTCGCCAAGTTGCCCCGGCGGTTTTTTTTTTTTATTTTAAAATCAGGGTTATACTCTGTCACACAGGCTACAGTGCAGTGTCATGATCACAAGGCTCACCACAGCCTCAATTCCTGGGCTCAGACAATCCTTCTGGCTCAACCTCTTGAGTAGCTAGGACTACAGGCATACACCATCATGCCTGGCTAATTTATTTTATTTTTTGTAGAGACAAGGTTTTGCTATGTTGTCCAGGTTGATCTCAAACTCCTGGGCTCAATCGATCCTCCTGCCTTGGTCTCCCAAAGTGCTGGGATTACAGGCATAAGTCACTGCACCTGGCCTCAAATTTTATATCTATATGCTAACCCTAAATAGAAAATGGTGTAATTCTGATCAGCACCTGTTTTTTCTGTATAAACCATCCTCACCTTTCCCCACACTGGGGAGCATCAATCATCATTCTTTGGTGCCCGTGTTTCCCCAGGTGATTACCCTCACGCTTTGTACTTTAAACTCTTTTAACTGGATCCTGAGTCTTTTGCTTATTTTAGGTTGATGTCAAATAACTAACAAGGTGTTAGATCTTAGTCTGTTAATTCTGAGGGGTTGACTAGATGTTCTCTAAGATCCCTTCCAGCTCTAATATTCCAGGAGTCTGTGATTTTAGCAACTACCCTTGCAGCCTTATTAACTAGGTTACAGGAGTAAGATGGACACATTTGATGCTGAGCGGCATGGGGGGTAGTTGCTCCATGGGTTCTTGATTTTGCCGCAGAAAAGAATTTCAGAGTAAAAACCCAAAGTGTAGTTTAACACGGGATTTATTAGGAAGGAAAAGGAAATATGTCCAAGAGAGGATAGGGGTCCCTTAAGAGAAAGGGCACACGGCCTTGATGGCAGCTGAGTGCTCTATATATTTTTCATAGTGATGATTAAGCAATCTATTCTTTTTTTTTTTTTTTTTGAGTTGGAGTCTCACTCTGTCGCCCAGACCGGAGTGCAGTGGCCGCTCCCGGCCACCGCAGCCTCGACTTACTGGGCTCCGGCGATCCTTCCGCCTCAGCCTTCCAAGTAACCGGAACTACAGGCGCGCGCTACCACGCCGGGCTGATTTTTTTGATTTATTGTCGAGATGAGGTCTCGCTGCCCAAGTGGGTCTCGAACCCGCGGGCTCAGGCAATCCACTCACCTCGGCCTCCCAAAGGCGCGGGATTACAGACTGAGCCACCGAGCCCGGCAAGCATTCTATTCTTTAAGCTAAGATCCGTGTGCTACATGGTGGGTAATAATCTATTAACCACAAGCTTTATTGGTCACAAGCTTCTATTCTTCATCACTTACTTCTAAGCTTACTTCTGTCACGGGAAATTTTAAAGATAATAGTAAAAGTTACTGTTTCGCAGTTTGATTAAGCTTCTCCTTAAAGAGCACCACATTCCACTGTCTCTGCCAATTGCCTTACTGACTTGCTTTGTGGTTTCTGTAACTAAGTGTACCAATCTCCTCACATTCTGGGGTTAGATCTAGGGGGCCTAGTCAGCGCAGGTATTGTTTCAGAAAGTTATGTTCGGATACGTCAGGCCCTGGTGCCTGACCATCCTCTTTTAATTACCTAAGCTATGCCTGCCTGCAAGAAACTCACCTAATGTCTAAGAAATGCTAGCTGCCCTGCCTCACATTAAGTCGTCCAATCAACAAATATTGTGTGCAGGTGTATCTGTGGAAACAAGAAACTGTATCTAGGTGCACTTTCGCCTCCACACGTCCACACGTCGGTCCTGCAGAAATTTTTCTAAGCTTTGTTGCTATGGAGCTCGATGCAATCCAAAACGGAAGTGGTTCTTGAAAACTACTTTCCCAGGAAACTTACATTTGAGACGCAGTGCCTTTCAAATTCGTCTTTTTTTTTTTGAGTTGGAGTCTCACTCTGTCGCCCTGACTGGAGTGCCGTGGCCGCTCCCGGCCACCGCAGCCTCGACCTGCCGGGCTCCGGCGATCCTTCCGCCTCAGCCTTCCGAGTAGCCGGAATTACAGGCGCGCGCTACCACGCCCGGCTAATTTTTTTATTTTATTTTATTTTTCTTTATTTTATTTTATTTTATTTTTGAGTTGGAATCTCACTCTGTCGCCCAGACTGGAGTGCAGGGGCCGCTCCCGGCCACCGCAGCCTCGCCTGTTGGGCTCCGTGATCCTTCCGCCTCAGCCTTCCGAGTAGCCGGAATCACAGGCATGCACTACCACGCCCGGCTGATTTTTGGATTTATTGTAGAGATGAGGTCTCGCTGCCCAGGCGGGTCTCGAACCCGCGGGCTCGGGCAACCCACTCACCTCAGCCTCCCAAAGGCGAGGGATTACAGCCTGAGCCAGTCTTTTCTTAAAGTAAGCGCCAAAGTAAAACTTTCGCTCTCGGCACAGACAACGACGCTCTACTCCCAAGTGAAGTTCAAGCACACGTCCGTGGCGGAAGCGGAACGGAACCAAGGAGCCAGAGCACTGATTCCCTGCCGAGCTCTTCTCCTGGACGGACCGGCCTCGCCGCGGGGTTGCCGTGGAGACAGGGCGTGCAGTGTGGATGCGGCGACGCGCTGAGGCGCGGCCTTTGCTGTCTGTCTGCGGAGGGGGACTCGCGGGACAGACGTCAACATGGTTAGTGACTCTGAACAGCGAGGGAGAACTTTGAATAGGTCCTGGGACTGGACTAGGGGTTCGCAGCACACATCTTGGTAAAGTCTAGGTGTGTTCGCAGAAGGTGATCCCCTTGCTTTCCCTGTGTTCCCACGGGGGGAACCGGGATGCAACTGCACACACCTCGATGCTTTCTTCCCTCCTGCTTCTCCTTTCACCCACACCCAAGCTGCTCGTGGGATGAAAAGCAGAGCAAGGGGAGGCTGAGATCACAGAGCTGTGCGAAAGCATCTCCTGTCGCACGCGAATCGGAGAGGATAAAGAAGTTGAGAGTAGCTGTATGATTCAGCCCAAGGACGGGGTATGACCCTTTTAGTAAAATACGGGTTACAGAATGAGTTTGAATGGGCTTCCCTGGGATTCGTTGTTAAGGATTTGAGTTATAAATCGTGAAGCTGTTGCCCTCGGTTTAAAACCGGTCGTCGGAATTGGACCATACAACTGTCTTTGTTGTTTCTTTCACAGATGCTTTCAAGGGCCAAACCTGCTGTGGGCGGGGACCTACCACACGCTGACAAAAGAAAGAAGAAAGGTAGGAAGATTCCAAAACTAGAGGAGCTACTTTCCCAAAGAGATTTCACTGGAGCTATTACTCTATTGGAGGTAATGTCCAAAGAAGGTTGCTTCCTAGAAGGTGAATACCAGACTATAGATGAATGCTTGGGTGAGTGCTGATTGCTAAGCTGTTGGAACAGGTGGGTGCATTCTGGGACTTCTTCAAGGAATCCCCTGGTAAACTAACCCAGGCTCAGATTCCAGATTCCAAGTTAACTGTAAACCTGATTAAAGATAAACTACAAAATAAACTTATTTCTTAAGAGCCCATTTTGATATGTCTAGTTCCACTGATGGTGGATACATCCTAAAAATGCAGAGGGATATTTAATGCAGTGATAGTTCACACATTGTTTATCAACTCCTAATCAATTTATGATTTGTTATGATTATGTGTTCTAAAATTTTGATAAAATTTAAATGATTCTATCTTGCTTATTGTTGAAAATATTGTATCCGGCACAAATTTCAAATCTCTATGGCAGTTCTCACCTTTTAACCTGCACTGGAAATACCTTGGGTACTTATTAAGATGTGTATCCTGGGTTCCTGCCCTAGGGATTCTGATTCTTTAGGTCTGCAGTGGTGCTCAGGAATCTGCATTTTAGGCATATAGTCTCAGTGCTTCTGATGTAGATGGACCAAGGAGTCTGCACTTTGAGAAACTGCTTTGTAGGAAACATATAGGAGGGTGAAGGGGTGCACCAAAGAATGAATAGTTTTGACAGCATGGTCTGGTTGTATTGTGCCACATCATTTCTCTAAAACACTATTTCAGCCATATTACTCTGAGCCTATCAGCAATAATTGTTTTAATTAGCTTTACGTATACTTCTCAATCTTCTATGTATTGTCCTGTGTTTCTTACTAGTGCTCTGGTATTGAGCACATTGTTTACCTTTTTTTGGTGACAGCTTTTTCATGTGGGGGAGTTGACTTGAAAGGACCTTCTAGCTCTGTAAATCAGTGGACCAAGTGCGATGTATATGTCTATTTTTTATCAGTCTGGTTTTTTTCCTCTCTTTTCTTTAAGGCAATGGCCACATTTTCCTTATTGCATAATTTCAGACTGCCTTTATGTTAGCAGGAAGGCTCTGCTCCATGCTTGGATGCTTAGGTAACTGGTTGGAGTACCATGCTGCATGGTAATAGAAACTGCCATTGTTTGGGGTGAGGAAATCTCAGATGCTCTTCCGTGGCTGCAGGGTATTCCTGGGAGCAAATTGAGGGAGACCTCAAATAAGAATTTCCCTAGACTTAAGGCACTATACTCAAATTCACAACATTTGGTGAGAGGAGGAGTTCTAATGTTGTGGAGTTGTCTACAGCAATAAATTCTTGTACCAGACAAAAAAGTATTGAAGGAATGCCTTTATCTTGTATTGACTAGGGTACCTGAAGTTCTCTATACCTATGCTCTTTAAATATGTGATGGTGCCCTATTTGATTCATCTTCCTGTAGAGTGAAAAAAAATCTCTTCCTACTGTGGCCATTCAGAATCCTCCTTCAAGAATTTAGTTCTTTCTTCCAAAATAGGACTTCTCTTTTGTTGGCTGAGTAATTCACAAATACTTGTTCACAGTGTATATAGATGAGGTCAGTCTTCTGAACATCCTTAACTCTTGCAGGCCTGGTAAGCTATCTTGTTAAAGGGTAATAGAAAGACTTAATGGCTTGTCCTAAGTGAAAGGTTATGGCCTACTAATACATATATTTGTGTGCTAATGGGACAAGATTGAAGTATGAGGTTGAATTCAGTAGAGCACTCAGGGTGAAACATGGGCTTTGGAGTCAGACATTACTTTAAGTCTCTGCCACTCCATACTCTGGCTCTTTGGCCTTGAGTTCATTGTTCAGCTTCTCTAACCTTCAGTTATTTGACCTTAAATATTTCACACAGGTTTTCTGTTCCATCGACCAGAAATGTTATATAACTCAAATACTTCCCAGAATACAACATCAGGAAAAAAAATGTGAAATATTTGAAAATATAATATCTGTGACAGGTAGAAGATAATTGTCCTGTAGGTATAGGTTTAATTAAAATACATATTATCATGCTTTTTATTACTTAGATTACCTATTTTTCATCAGTAACTTAATGTTGCTTTTTTTTTAAGACAGAGAGTTTACTTTCAAAGTTTTCATGATTTTTTTTCATAAATTTTTAACCTGAAGTTCAAACGTCATGTTGGGGAACAAGAAGAGGATACTAATTTGTGGATTGGATACTGTGCTTTTCACCTGGGTGACTACAAGAGAGCTCTAGAGGTTAGTTAAAAAAAAAAATTATATCAGAAGATGTTATAAAACATTATTAAAATGTTATTAAACTTTGTGTTAAATCAATCCAGGCTTATGGCAAAATTCAAACAACACAGAAGGAAACAAAAATAAAAAAGTCATCTATTTGCCTTCCTCCATCCTACTTCTATGTTAATGAAGAAAACCACTGTATTGCTTCAGAAATCTTTTAATTTATTTTATTTTATTTTATTTTTTTGAGGCAGGGTCTCACTCTGTCACCTGGGCTAGGCTGGAGAGCAGTGGCATGATCCCAGCTCACTATAACCTCAAACTTCTGGGCTCAAGTGATTCTTCTACCTCAATCTCTCAAGTAGCTGGAAAAATAGGCATGCATCACCATGACTGGCTAATTTTTATATTTTCTGTAGAGGTGAGGTCTCACTATGTTACCCAGGTTGGTCTCAAATCTGAGCTCAAGTGATTCTTCTACCTTGGCCTCCCAGAGTACTTGGATTACAGGCATGAGCTGCTGTGCCTGGCCCCGAAATCTTCTGTATGTGTTCCAATACAGTAGTTCCAATACAGTAGTTCCCTCTTGCCTGTGATTTTGCTTTCCATAGTTTGTTACCCACCATGGTTCAACCCTGGTCCAAAAATAGATGAGTACAGTACAATAAGATATTTTCAGAGAGAGACCACATTTTCATAACTTTTATTACCATACATTGTTATAGTTGTTCTATGTTATTATTAGTTATTGGTGTCAATCTCTTACTGTGCCTAGTTTATAAATTAAACTTTATTGTAGATGTGTATGTATAGGAAAAAAACATTATATGTATATATATGGAATTTGGTAATAGCTGAGGTTTCAGACATTCACTGGGGGTCTTGGAGCACGTACCCTGTAGGTAATGGGGGATTGCTATATGTATATGTATATTGTATACTTTTTACTTTTACATGTGTACTAATGAGACTGTATAACATATTGGCATTAGTATTTCTTAAGTAAATATTTAGAAAAATAAAAATAAGCCATTTAAATAAAAACTTTCATGAGTCTTTTCTCAAAAGAATCTCTCTTTTATTTTGCTTGGCTATTTTTACATAGGAAGGATTACATTATCTTTATATTTTTGCAAGTATAATTGTTTTGAAAATTTTTTTTTTTTGGTCATTGTAAATATTACTTCTCTATAATAATTAATTGATAGGTTTATGGATATAAATAAAATTATAGAGGCATTATGTCAAGTAATTTTAAATTCATAAATGGAATTGCTTAAATATTTCTCACAATATTGTTACTCCCAAAATGCAATCTGAGAAAATTTGAAGAATCTGCATACTAAAATTAAAATATTTAAGAAAAGGTAATGAGGAAGCAAGATAAAGAACAAAGGGAACAAAGTTGGTGAAGGAAAAGAGAAATATAAAAGGACAGAATAGAGACTGGTAACATTTGTGAATGGTATAGGAGAAAAGAAAGAATTTCCAAAATGTAGTAAGAAAAAGAAATGAAGGAACCTGGGAAAGGTGGACAAAAAGTAAGGATATATGGAAAATGTAGTTGACAAAGTGAATCTTGGGGAGAAAAATGTTTTTTTAAAAAATATGTATAAAGCTCAGAAAACAATTAGAGTGAAATGGAATTTGTAGTGTATTAAAGTGAACCGAACCTATGAATTTATTAAAGGGTATCTTTTGTATGTTTTTTTAATTTAGAAAAAATAAAATTACTTTATGTTTTTGCAGTGTGTTAGCCATATCAGTGTTAATGGGGGAAAAAAAACAAGCAAAGATTATGTGAAAAACAGCCCTGCAGGAATAGGGTTGAGTTTTAGCTTCAGCGATTTATCTTTTTGGGTATAAAATAGTTGAGGAGCTGGTAGGATTTCCTAAATGTGAAGTTGTCCAATCTCATTAAGAAATCCTATCTCATTGTAGAAGAATGGGCCATTAATTGCTTTACTGCCAAAATGAGTCACTGCTTAATATATATTTCAGGAATATGAAAATGCTACAAAAGAGGACAATTGTAATCCTGAAGTCTGGGTGAACCTAGCCTGTACCTACTTTTACCTTGGGATGTATAAACAAGCTGAAGCAGCTGGATTTAAAGGTAAAATAGGCTCTTTTTACTTCTGATATTCTTCACTCATAGAGTCATTTTAGAGATTTAAAAACTTACTTTATTCCTTTATCTACTAAGGAAAAACCAACTGACATTAGAAAGCTAAAAAATAGCTTTACTCTTCAAATATTATTGTCCTGTAGCAACTTTATGTTTAAAGAGAGTTAATCCTGCCCCATCATCCCAGGCTACAGCCAAAAATCATAAAGATGAGAGAAGAAAAAGGGCTAAGCATCTTTCTTAGGCCTCATAATGGGAAGATGTTCTTGCTGTTGGTAATAGTTAGACATAGTTTTGTTCAAGCTCTTATGCCTATGGATTTTTTTGCTGCTTTTCCTGTTTTTGAGTAAGAAGCCCAATAATTTCAGCTTGAAGAATCCAGAAATTTTCCCTTCTGTTTTCTTATTTATCATAACATTTATCTCAGGAGAATTGCAAATTCGTTTCTCAAATTTGCAAGTAAGAAAAAGGTAGAAGGAAAACGTGGGGAAAAGTTTAAGGATAATTAGAATATGAATCAAATTAAATTTAAGAAAATGCAGAGAAAGGTGGGCAAGGAATATTTGTTAGGGGAGAATATATTCCAGTAGCATAATTTATAAATATATAATTTCAGGTAAAATTAATGGAAAATGTAGAACTTGAAGGCTTTTTTTTTTTTAAAAAATGGAGTCTTCCTATGTTGCCCAGGCTGGAGTACAGCGGCTATTCACAAGCACAATCATAGTGCACTAGCACCTCTAACTCCTGGGTCAAGTGATCTACCCTTCTCAGGCTTCTGAGTCACTAGGACTACAGGCATGCCTACCACCACACCCAGCAAAGCCTTTCTTGATTTGTTCCTTGATTGTTTTATATGCACTAGAATAGTTTTTCCTAATTTAGTTATAACTTCCTTTGTTACTTTATTTAATATTTCTAGACTTTATGCCTAGAACAGTGCTAGACACATAACTAACACTCAAAGTGATCAACATAGCTATCTCTGTTTATGTATACACACACATATATACATACATATATAAAATATACACACATTGAAGTATGACTTTTTTTAATAAAAAAGATATTGAATTGGGCCCAGTGTTGTGACTCATGCTTATAATCCCAGCACTTTGGGACATTGAGGTGTAACGTTCTCCTGAGGCCAGGAGTTCGAGACCAGCCTGGACAACAAAGTGAGACCCCCATCTCTATAAAAAATAGAAAAATTATTTGGTCGTGGTGGTACATGCCTATAATCCCTGCTACTTGGGAGGCTAAGGCAGGAGGATCATTGAGCCCAGGAGGCTGCAGTGAACTGTGATTATGCCACTGCACTCCAGCCTGAATGACAGAGTGAAACCTTATCTAAAAAAAAAAAAAAAAAAAAAAAAATATATATATATAAAATTAGATATCCAGAATCAGAAAGTTTTCCAAGAGTGTAAAGGAGATTTGGAGCTTAAAAACTGTTAACCTTTTTACTAGTCTGCCTGTTTCAGTGAGTTACATTATTGTGCCAGAAGATCTATAGGATAGAGACCAGGCTAATATTTAGGAAAATATGGCAGTATAATTGTAGCAAAGGAGATTTCAGAAGGAACTGACAATACTGGAAAGAACAGCTGAATGAGAGTAGATTCACACACGTGTTTAGATGACCATAGCTGTCTATAATCAGTGTTTGGTTCAGTATATGAACAACACAGAGGTGGGTTACTACTACAACAATGTGTGGGGAAGTATTGTGCTGTGGATCACCATAGTAGAATCAGGTAGAACAAGTCGTGGGGAAGAGCAGAATCTTAGAACATTTCTCTTCTGGTTCTCAAATACTGTGGTTGCTACTGCTCAGATTTTTTTTTTTTTTTTTCCCAGCACCAAAAAGCCAGCTCCAAAACCGTCTGCTCTTCCATTTGGCTCATAAGGTATTCATGTTCTCATTACACATTTTTTAAAAAGTATTTTTCTCTTTCTGTCTTCTTGTGAGCAACACTAGTGAAAAATAATTAACTAGTAATTCTTAATGGTATTTCTAGGACAAGTAGAATATAGTTATTAATTTTTTTTTTTCTCTGTCGCTCAGACTGGAGTGCAGTGGCACGCTCCCAGCCACCACATCCTCGACCTGCTGGGTTCTGGTGTAGTTATTACTTTTATAGGATTTTCTCCCCATTGATGTTCTTTACTCTCTTAATTTATTCAGAGATGTAAGGTTTTATTTCTCTTTAAGCAGCAGTCATTGAGGAAATTTAGTTTGTGTCAACTATCCTCTTTGGAAACAGACTCAGAGGTACCTTGTCCTGACTCCCAGAAATAAATATATACTTTTCAGGCCAGGTGCAGTGGTTCACACCTGTAATCCCAGCACTTTGGGAAGCAGAGGCAAGAGGATTGCCTGAGCCCAAAGTTTTGAGACCAGCCTGGGCAACTTGATGAGACCTCATCTATACAATAAATAAAAAAATGAGCCTGGCATGGTGGTATATGCCTGTAGTTCCAGCTACTTGGAGGGCTGAGGCGGAAGGATTGCCTAAGCCCAGCAGGTCAAGGCTGTGATGGCTGTTAGCGTACCACTGCACTCCAGCCTAGGTGACAGAGTGAGACTCCAACTCAAAACAAAAAAAAAGGTTTCTTAATACATTTCAAATTACAAACGTTTTTGTAATTTTTAAAATATATTTTAAATGCTTTCATAGCATTCTATCATATACATCGTATGTGCCATAATTTATTCAACATTTTCTAGCTACTTTACCTTTTAGATTGTTTCTAATTTTTAATATAAAAATGTCATTCTGAACATCCTAGAAATGGACATACCTTATTGAGTATGAACAACTTTAAAGCTTTTGGTTGATATTGCTAAACTATTTTACAGAAAGTTTATCTAATTGCCCACAGACAGTGTATAAAAATAATTATTTTTTGGTATATTTTAAAAGTTTACACCATAATTATCTTTTTCTTTTTATTTCTGTCAATTTTTGCTTTATGTATCTTTCAGAGTCATCAAGTACACACAAACTTAGAATTGCCTTGTCTTCCCTAGTAGGTGGTAACATTTATTATCATGAAATGACCCTCTTTATCTCTAAAAAATTTCTGTCACATTTGCATAGCTACACCAGCTCTCATTTAGTTAGTATTTGCCTATTGTATCTCTTTATCTATCCTTTTACTTTCTACCTTTTTGTGCCCTTATATTTAGTGACTCATATAAACAGCATATAAGTGAGTTTTGTAGGATTTAAAAAATCCAGTTAAAATGTCCATTTTTTAAAACTCTAGTATTTAAGCCGTTTGTTTGGTGTATTTACTGTTGTGGTTAGCTTCGTAACTGCCATCTTACTATTATCTCTCTATTTGCCCCAAGTGGTCCATGTTCCCTTTTCTTTCTTTTTTTTTTTTTTCTTTTTTGGACAGATTTTATTCTATGCTTTTCCTCCAGTGACTTGTTGTTATGAAAATTCTTAATATAATTTTAGCAGTTACCATAGCATGTGTCTTTTACATATTAAAGTGTGTTATTAATTAGTACCTTTACCAGTTTCTAGACAATTAAAGGAACTCAGACCATTTTCACTTGTTTTTTCCCTCCATCTTTTGTGCAAATTTGAAATTTATTTTTAGTCTCTATATACTTCTAACCCCAGAAAATATGATTGTTATTTTATGCAGTCAGTATACATCTATAATTAACCATATGTATCCTTTCCGTTGCTTTTCATTTCTTCCTTCAAGTTTATGCTTCTAAAATCATTTTCCTTCTATTTGAAGAACTTCATTTAATATTTCCTTTAGTGGTGATGAATTCTCTGTTTTTGTCTAAAAATGTCTTTATTTTACAATATTTTTTAAATGATTTTTTTTTCTGACTGTAGAATTCTAGATGGGTAGTTATTTTTGTTTTGCATCTGAAGCTGTTTCTTTATTGCTTCATAGGTTCTTGCCTCTACTGAGACATTGGCTATCAGTCTTGTTGTTGCTCCTTTGAATATTTTTTTCTAATTTAATATTTATATGTTGTTTTTGGTTATTAACATTTTTACCTTGATGTTGCAAGATGTAGTTTTCTTTGTATTTGTATTATGTCAAGTTCATAGTGCTTGCTTGAAATCTTTTTTTTTTTTTCCTTTAATTTAGAAAAATTCTCAGTCATTATCTCTTCAAGTTATGCTTCTGCTCCATATTGTCTTCTTTCCTTCTAGGATCCCAATAATATGTATGTATGTAGATCTTTTTAGGGTGTCACATATAAATACTTTGTCGGTATTTTTTATATATTTCCTACAGAAATTTCTTTTATTTTACTAATCTTTCTTCAACTTTGATCAGCTATTTACTTTATATATTTAGTTCTTAATTTCTGTTATGTTTTTCATTTCTAGAATTTATATTTCATTACCTAATACCCAATTTTCAATTTAATTTCTTAAGCATATTGATACCCATTATTTTAAAATTTATGTCTAGTAAATAATGGCATCTTCTGATAGCTATTTCTTGGTTTTCAGTCAAATGGTCTTATCTCCTGGTATGCTTGATAAATTTGTTTAATGTTGGCTATTGTATATTCAAATATGTAGAGATAATTTGAGGCTCTGAATGATTTTGTCTTCTTCCAGAGAGGATTTACTTTTACTTCTAGAAGGCACATACGCAAATCAACTGATTTCCTGTCAGGAATTGCACTGATTTAAAACTAGTGCTCAGTTTTTCTGAGGGCTAGTCTATTTCCATGTTACTTCTAGGATAACTTTTCAGAGGTCCCAACTAATAGCCTTGGTGGGCTCAGATGTCTATTTTTTGTTTTTTAAGCCCAGAGACTTCTTGAAGCTCTGCTTAGTGTTCAGCAACTCAGACACCAACTAAGAATTGGTGACTTGAGAGAAAAAGTACCTTGAGAGAAAAAGTGGTGCTAAATATCAGACTCACATCTCTGCATTTTTCTTCTCCTTGGGATCTTGGCATCTCAAGTCTTCACTACCTTGGTAGCTCTCCAATGCCTTCCCACAGATTATTCAGTAGTTTTCAATCTTTTCTAGTTGTTCTTGGTGGGAACATGCATGTTACAAGCTATTCTAGTATTATTAGAAGAGAAAGTTTTTGACTAAATGTAAAGAAATATATCTTATTGTCTTTTTTGTCTGATTACAAAAACATATATGTTCATTATAGTACATATAGTACTTTTAGAAAATAGCAAAAAAATCAAGATTTGCTGTAAATCTGTCACCTAGAGATAACACTGTAATATTTTACTCTCTTTTCTTCCAATCTTTTAAATACTCATATATTTATATGTATATATATTTATGTTACCAAATTTGGAACAAATTGTCTAACCAGGTGTTTCACTCAAAAGTGAAAGTGTATCATGAACATTTTCCTATTTAACTAGGTAGTCTATAGAAGAAATTGTAAGTAATAGTTCATAGGTTGAAAATGTACCACAGATGTTTTTCTAAAACAATGTTCCAAATTTTTAAAATTTAAAAATAAGGGTTGGCACACAAACACTTTGATTACTGGCTTCTCTTGAAAAACTAGAGGATTTGACAACACTGAATTCATATTTCTATATGCAACAATTGGTTGAAGTCAAGTAACAGGCACCACCTTTAGATGGAATAGGTTTTCTCCATTTATTTCCTTAGTCCTGTGCTGGTCTATAACATTTTAATTTGGAAGCATACTTCTTTATTATGCATTTTAATGTCCTTACAGTGTTCCATTTTATAGATGTGCCTTAATTTACCTAATCATTTTCTTATTGTTGGTCATTTGGATTATTTCCAATTTTTATGCCTAGCGAAATAATAATACTTGGAACTTCTTGTCTTGATGTTTATTATCAGTTAACTAAAGTGTAGATGGATAAGGAAAGTTAAACTCAATAGAAATCCTTTCAAGCTAGACTTTGGAAGATAGTAGTTGTATTCATTTGCCTGCCACATCAAGACAAGATTTAAACAAATCTTATAAAAATTACTTGTAACATATCAGTGACCAACTAGGAGTCAGCTCCAGAACTTATTGTTTTGTGGAAACAGATCCTTTACCAATTTTTAAGCTACTACATCAATCTTTATACCAGGCAAAAGTAAGCAGTATGCATATTAAGGGTTACTGTCAAAAATTGCCACGGCCCATGCGGCTGCTTTGAGGGACCCAAGAAAGAGTGGTGAGAGATTAAGAAAAACACAGACACAAAGACATAAAGAAAAGCTGGAACCAGGTGGGACACTTTTCTCTGATGGAGGAGAAGTGGTCCCAAACTAGCTCAGCATGTTTATTTTATAATCAAGCACAAAGGAAGTTGGAAGAGATTCAAGGTCTGTGAGGGAGCTGTAATGGAATTTTGTTGCTACCTAAATGGTGAGCTGTTCCACGTTATCTTGTTGTAGCTAAGGCTTTATCTGTACTATGTGCACCCAGATGTGTGGGCATCTGAGATGCCCTTCCGTGTAGCATGCTGTATCCCTTGCTCTTTGGCTAGGATGCAGAGCAACCAAGCAAGACCTTGCCTTCGCTTGGGGCCTTGTCTTTCTCAAGGCCTGCTGTTTGGACAGTGCTCATTCGGTCCCCACATCTCCTCCTTTTCTATTTTCTAAATGTAGGCGATGGACGGCTACTGTGGTGGCTCTGAATTGGTGTTGGAGAATTCCGTATCCAACTGGCAAAAAACAAAGGAGGATTAGAGCAAATATGAAAAAACTCAGAATAAACCAGGCAGAATGTTTTAACATATTAAAGGGATTGAATCCCTTAAGATCATTAAGAAGATTTTGTGTTATTTGGGTGGGTTGTACGATAGGATCTTGGCTATTCTGGATGTCTAGAATATTGGGGTGGAGCTTAAGTAGGTCTATGCTGATGTTATTGTGACTCCATATGCGTTGGAGGTATTTTGAGCCAGAGTGTTGACGAACTCGGCATTTTGGATGGATTGAGACAGTGTGGTGACAGCAGTCACTGCAGAAGTGATGACTGAAATTAAGGTCACCAATCCAAAAATTATGAATCCAATGGCCCTACGAGACTGGGAAGCAAGATGGTGGTGTAATTTCTGAAGCACCTGCAGTCCTGCATCATCATACCAAGGGACTGATATGTTAGTGGGAATCATAATAAAGGGGAGCTGTTGTAAAACCAGGATGTCTTGTCCTGCATTATGGCAGGTGACATAGTTTGTAAGATTATAGGAGTTACATTGTGATGGAATACTTCATAGCCATAAAAAAGAACAAAATCACGAATTTCGCAGCAACCTGGATGGAACTAGAGTTTATAATACTGAGTGATCTCTCACAGAAACAAAGTTCTGAGTATCACATGTTCTCACTCATAAGTGGACCTTGAACATCTATCGTAATACTATAAGAAAAGGATTGACAGTGGTGGGAAACAATGGGGGGATCCAGGAGGGAAAGAGAGGTGGGATTAATGGTAGTGAATATCTGTCTGGAGATGGGGGGGGACACGCCTTATCAACAAGGGTACCTGAGTGACACATATTTGTATACCTAACCCTTAACTGTACCCCACAGTTTTAAAATAAAAAAATATATTAAAAAAAAAAGAGTTACATTGTAAGTCATAATGGTCATCGACTGGGGTGACATTAACAGAGCCTGTTAAAAGGACATTGGACACAGGCCCGGACCCCGTAGCAGGGGGAAGTTGTACCACAACTTTCTGTCAAATCGACCAAAGACCCACTAGTAAAATTAACAAAATAAGGGAGGTGGGGAGCCGCCACAGTTCCTTTTGGATGTCACTTTGGGAAGTAGTAAGGATGTTGCCAACAAAACCCCTAGGGGAGCCAGGCTCAGTGGCTCAGCCTGTAATTCTGCGCCTTTGGGAGGCTGAGGTGAGTGGATTGCCTGAGCCCGCGGGTTCGAGCCCCGCCTGGGCAGCGAGACCTCATCTCTACAATAAATAAAAAAATCAGCCGGGCATGGTAGCGCATGCCTGTAATTCTGGCTACTTGGAAGGCTGAGGCGGAAGGATCACCGGAGCCCAGCAGGTTGAGGCTGTGATGGCGGGAGTGGCCACTGCACTCCAGTCTGAGTGACAGAGTAAGACTCCAACTCAAAACAGACAAACAAACCCCAGGGGAAATGAGCTCATGGTTAAGATGAGAGGGGTCCAGTCTGTGAGACCAGTCATAGATTAAGAGGGGGGATTCCTGTAAGGTTTCGGACTATGGGCATAGGAGTGGCACATTCTGTACAATTGGGGAATTTTTCAAGCTCTATCCCTGTACTATTAGAGCAGTATGGAATATTGGGGTGAGCCTGGGAAACATTATAAGTAGAAATAGGGAACCCCCACTTAGGTATGATTTGTAGATATTTTATTATGTCCCAGGGACCCAAAATATTAGCTATTTGTGTAGCCTGGGAGGAGGTTTTATTTTCTTGATTCATCTTAAGACAACCCAACTTAAGGGTGTTAAAAAGGCAAATAGGACGGCTATTACTAGCCCCTGTGAAGTTAAAATTTGTACTATGGTCAGCAGTAATATGTTTATCAGATTGTCCGCCCAACGTACTGGTATCATTGGTAAAGACAGGGACTGAGCCACCAGCCTAAGTAGCAGGTTGGAGAATAGAAGGGTCCAGGAAATAAGTCCAGTAAGGATTTCCCCTTGATCCACCAACCTGACAGGCAACAACGGCTATTCTGGCTATGAATAAGGCTTGGGGGGAACTTGGCTCCCTAAGTTGTTTACTGGCCTTGTTCCAAGTATCCAAATTAACTGTCCCTTGATCAAAGAACCAGGGGCATGTTCTCTAACTGAGAACCTTTAACCAGGCAGCCTCTTGCCTGAAGCATAGTTTTAACACTTGGACATACAGACTCCTCTCTTGGGAGCCAGAATTACCCATGTTTTACATCCAGCTGAAACTAAATCCACTCCTTACCTTCCCTTATTTTTATGTGCACACCTCTCTCGGAGCATCTCTTCACCTGAGATTCGGAGTTCTCTTGTGCTCAGGTCCCTGTTCAGGCTCCAGATGCCGCAACCCATGCGACTGCCTTGAGGGTCCCGAGAGAGAGCGGTGAGAGATTAGAAAGACACAGACACAAAGACATAAAGAAAAGCTGGAGCCAGGTGGGACACTTTCCTCTGATGGAGGAGAGGTGGCCCCAAGCTAGCTTAGCATGTTTATTTTATAATCAAGCACAGAGGAAGTTGCAAGGGATTCAAGGTCTGTGAGGGAGCTATAGTGGAATTTTGTTGCTACCTAAATGGCGAGCTGTTCCACAGTTATCTTGTTGTAGCTAAGGCTTTATCTGTACTATGTGCCCCCGGATGTGTGGTCATCTGAGATGCCCTTGCATGTAGCAGGCTGCATCCCTTGCTCTTTGGCTAGGATGCAGAGCAACCAAGCAAGACCTTGCCTTTACTTGGGGCCTTGCTTTGCTCAAGGCCTGCTGTTCAGACAGTGCTCATTCGCTCCCCGCAAAAAAATATCAGTTTGGTATCCATATATAAGCCAAAGGCAACTGTTCTTTGCAGTAACCATCTAACTCAATAAGCGTGCAAGGTTAGAATGGAATTCCGACAACCTAAAACAGCAACAAAGTATATAATAAGTGAAGAGAGGATGAAAAAGTCTAAAGCAGAAAGTTACTTGGAAGGCTGAGGCGGAAGGATCGCCGGAGCCCAGCAGGTCGAGGCTGCGGTGGCCGGGAGTGGCCACTGCACTCCAGTCTGGGTGACAGAGTGAGAATCCAAATAAAAAAAAAAAAAACTACTCACTAAATTGCATGATGAGAAATACATTTTGATTCCTTGTTGTCCACCAAGGAGAAAGATACACAAAAAGAACGGATAAAAATTGTTAAAGGGTAAGAGTAAAGAGATGTAGAAAAAAAGGAAAGGGAGAAAATATAAAGAAAAAGAAAAGAGGGTAAGGGGATGGGCCAAGTAATTAACATGAACTATAACGTACAGCTCCATTGTCAAGCTATACCTCCAGAGGCCATTTGCATTATTTCTTTAAAGGAGAGATGAAGAAGGTAAGGAATCTGAATAGAGAAGATGGGGTCAGATGGCTAAATAAGTTGTTAAAAGCTCTGTTACTATGATATTGATTTCTCTAACTGCATACACTAATGTAAATCTTCATATGTCTTTTCCTGTTTCACAATTTTAGTTTAATGATGAGAAAAAATTAATGAACTTTCATCAGAATCTTCAGGATATCACAGAAGATCAACTCAGTTTGGCCTCAATCCACTATATGAGATCTCACTACCAAGAAGCTATTGATATTTATAAGCGAATACTGCTAGATAACAGGTCTATGTTCTTTTATGCCTACTCTAAATCTCTTTTATTTTTGTTAGTTTCTTTTGTAACCAGTTTGGCCTGAGGACCTAGTGTCCTTTGGGTATAGTACAATCATGTGTTCAAATCTGTTTAGTTGATAACCAGGCGAGATTAAGAACTCCTTAGATATTGTCTAAATTAACCTTTCTCTACCTTTTTCCCCCATTGATCACTCTACTAAGGAACCTTTTTAGACTTTTTGCCCCTAATTACGTGCCCGTGAAATTTTAACATACTAACATATATATCAATATATTGTATGTATATTTATTTACTATGTGTCTAGCTATGCTTTACGTATAAAATGAGAATGGATTTTTTTCCCCATAGGAGCCAATTTTTGTCCCATTAGGGGATGATATTGCCCCTGTTGAAAATGCATGGTCTAGATGTATCAGCCTCAGTGTTGCAGTTATATAGTAGGTAACTTGCTGACAAAGTTAGATACAAATTCTGAAGAATTAACAATCCAACTTTATCACTGAACACTTGGCCTCATCCCCCTTCCTTCTCCCCTCTTTTGCATAACCTTCAGTCTCCTGCCTATCCCTAGCCATTAAGCCTACTTGCCTTGTCTGTCCATCCTTTGTGTGGTATGTGCTTATTTGTGTTTATGCTCAATTATAGTGTGTTAGTTTTTCAATACGAACTGTATGAACTTTCCCTTTCTTTTCTAGTTGTCATCTTTTACTTATATCAAAACACCCAAATTTTGCAATGCAAAATGAAAAAAATTATACTGATTTATATCTTGCCCTCTTCACAAAGCAAATTCATGAACTGTCCTTTTTGCTTGTTATCCATTTGAGCTTTGTAGTTTGACAATATTTCTGTGAAGTAGACTTAAACTGTTAACCCTTAATTCTTTCATCTAATAGGGAATACCTTGCCCTCAATGTTTACGTGGCCCTCTGCTACTACAAGCTGGATTACTATGATGTGTCTCAAGAAGTTTTGGCTGTTTACCTTCAGCAAATTCCCGATAGTACCATCGCACTCAATCTTAAAGCCTGTAATCATTTTCGCCTTTACAACGGCAAAGCAGCTGAGGTAGTGATGGAAGTGTGTTTTTAACTTACTGAATTCCAATATGAATTACTTTATATTTTCCAAGTTTTTCATGAAACTCTGTTGTCCATAGTTCCTGATTAGTGTCCTATGTCATTGCCAGTGTGATTATACAAGAACTTAATTATATAAACATTTATGTTTATCAAATATTCTGAAAAGAATGTTGACCTCTGAATTCTCTGTGCTGTGTCTATTATATCATAGGTGATTTTACTGAGATGCCTAATATTAGCTTAAACATGTTTAAAACTAAATGCTTCAGCTTCATCCTTTAAAATATGTTTGTGGCTCTGTGTTGATGTCACCGACATATATCCAGTAAATCATATCTCAAAACCTTGGGTATCCTTTGTTCTCTTCTTCAGCTCCATGTGAGCATCTACCAGTCCCTTTCAATTACATGTCCTAGCGAGCTCTTTGAGCTATCTCTTCTTATCCTTTGCTACTGCCCTAGTCCAGAGTTCCTCATCACTTACTTTGGCCCTTTAAATAGTTTCCCTGCATCTAGTCAGTCTTGTCCTCTCCAGTCCAGCCACTGAATTTGTCCCACACACCACACTGTCTTACCAGCGCAACTTTGCATACATTCTTCTCGTTCCTATAATGACTTCCTTCTGTCTCTGCTTGGTACACTTCAACTTTTCCTTTAAGCTTATCCCAAGAGGCAAGAAAGTATTTTATAAATACTTAGAAATCTGCTAACTTATAGGCACTGTGCAGAATATTTAATTTCCCTGACAAGCCTGTGGTTAGAGGCTATTATAGTTCTCATTTTATAGAAAACTGAGAAAGCATAGGAAGCCACACATTATCACTTCCTTTTATTTTATTTAACATGTTTTAAATAACATAATTTTGATCACATAATTTTATCTGGCATATACAAACTTATACATACACGTTTATATACACACATGTTTATACATATTCTGTATATAGATATAGGTAGATAGAGAGATATATGATAGAGAATATGTTCTATACTATCTATTATAGATACAGATATTTTTAGATTAACCCTATGAAGGGGCCACATTTAGAAATTACTTGCATGGCTATTTCTTTAGTTGATGTCAGAAGCCATAAAAATTTAAATGTAACATTTCTGCATGTATCAAAATTTTTACATCTTACCCATGCCCCAAAAATCATTCCAGTTGATCTCATGCCATCCTAGGGTAGTGGGAGGAGAGAAGGAAACTTAAACAAGCAAATGAGCTGTATCAACACAAAATTTATTGAGAAAATGTAACAGCAAGGAGCACTACTAACACTCTTTTCTTTTGGTTTTTTTTTTTTGAGTTGGAGTCTCACTCTGTCGCCCAGACTGGAGTGCAGTGGCTGCTCCCGGCCACCGCAGCCTTGACCTGCTGGGCTCCGGCGATCCTTCCGCCTCAGCCTTACGAGTAGCCGGAAATACAGGCATGCGCTACCATGCCCAGCTGATTTTTTAATTTATTGTAGAGATGAGGTCTCGCTGCCCAGGCAGGTCTCGAACCCACGGGTTCATGCAATCCACTCACCTCAGCCTCCCAAAGGCGCGGGATTACAGGCTGAGCCAACACTCTTCATTCTGACAAGAGTTTCAAACTCTGAGTGAAACATTGTTTAGTTGTAGGGGAGGGAAGGTGGAATGAAGAGCACATATTCTTAGCATATACCCAGATTCACTTTTGGGGCTCACATAGATAAAGGTGGACAGTTATGGCAGAACAAATGACCAACAGTTAAATTGCTTAGTATGTACTTGAGCAGTTCATTCATTCATTTATTCATTCATTTATCATTGAGCTGAAGTCTCACTCTGTTGCCCAGACTGAAATGCAGTGGCATGCTCACGGCTATCCCAGTGACAACCTGCTGGGCTCTGGCGGTCCTTCCACCTCAACCTTCCAAGTAACTGGAACTACACGCACATGCTACCATGCCTGGATAATTTTTTATTTTTTTATTATAGAGACAAGGTCTTGCCAAGTTGCCAGGCTGGTCTCGAACCCGCGGGCTCAGGCAATTCACTTGCCTTGGTCTTCCAAAGTGCTGGGATTATAGGCAGAGCCGCCTAGCCCAGCCAAGGAGTCCATTTATATATTATATAAAATAATTTCTTGGGATAATAGTCATTTCAAATACGAGTCCCCTGGGTCTACATAGCTGGCTAGTATTTTAAGTATCAGCAGTTTAATAGTAGACTGGATTTGCAATTTTATATCTAGGGAGTTTTCACCCATTAATAAGAACAAATAAATATATTCTTGTCTTTCTACCTTTGAGTCAGTTTTGGGGGACTTTACCAATTTTGGTGTAAGGTCCAATCTATTAAATGTTTATATTTTGTCTGCATATGTCCTTTCCATAGTCTGGTATGGACAGCAAGGTTAACCAATATTCTATAGACCTAGGACTATCCAAGTTGGGACACCAGAGTATACTTCCCAACCCCTAAAGGCATACCTTTTCTCTACAGATTACATATTGATTTTATAATGTACTCCAGCAGTAGAAAGCTATGTCAAATGTGTCTTAAGAATCTTTTAATTTTTTTGGTCGCAGTAAGATATACTTTGAGCCGGGCTTGGTGGCTCAGCCTGTAATCCCGCGCCTTTGAGAGGCTGAGGTGAGCGGATTGCCTGAGCCCACGAGTTTGAGACCTGCCTGGACAGCGAGACCTCATCTCTACAATAAATCAAAAAATCAGCCAGGCGTGGTAGCGCATGCCTGTAATTCCGGCTACTCGGAAGGCTGAGGTGGAAGGATCGCTGGAGCCCAGCAGGTCGAGGCTGCGGTGGCCGGGAGCAGCCACTGCACTCCAGTCTGGGCGGCAGAGTGAGACTCCAACTCAAAAAAACAAAAAACAAACAAACAAACAAAAAAGTTATACTTTGTATTTAATTATGATAATTTTGTTAAAGTATTTAAAATCAGCCATTCTTCTACTAACTTTTGTAATGCGGCCTATGGTTCAGTCTCTAATACCAATAGCATTCTGCTCTTAGTAAGCATGAAATCATTTGCAATTATTGATTTAAGTATTAAAGTACTTTGAACAATTTGTCCATGGTTACACAACTAATATAACAAGTGGCAAATCCTGGTCACAAATCCTTGTCTATCGGACTCTCATACCCATGTGCTTAACCATTAAAATTTACTGTAGGTGTACTTTCCTCTTTGCTCTTGATACACACACACAAACTCTCTCTCTCTCTCTCTCTCTCTCTCTCTCTCACATATGTGTATGTTTAAATGTCTCAATTATGCTTGTTGTTTGGTAGTTACCTAACTATCTTCAATCTACATATGTTCATTGAGGTTTGGGACTGTGTATTTTGGAATGTGTATCCCAGGACGTGCACAATGCATGCACAAAGTTACTGCCAATTATGTATTTGTTGAAAGAGAAGTTAAAAGTATGACAAACAAATTCAGGAGAATCACATTTAAAGAAGGAGGAGGTACAAAATAGGTCAATAAAGATGAAGATTAAGAAAAGCCATTGGGTTTAATTACTAGAATGTCCTACATTTCCTAATCTGATTAGGGTATCATTATTACTGGGGCTTGAATTGGATTTTGAGGAGTAAGGAGTGAGTTAGTAATAACCCAGACTGGGAATCCTCGTAAAGGATATGGCAGAAGTAATGACAAGTAGGTGATGAAGAAAAAGAGGCACTGGATGTAGAATGCTGGTTAAAAAAAAGGAGGAGGAGAAAGCTGCTGGTTTCAGAGATTGGAGTGTTGAAGAACTTTTCTCCTAGAATTGGGAAGGCCTCTAGACACGATTATCAGCTTGAAGTCTGATAGGCTCAAATAGGCAGTATCTATGTAACTTTAGGTGAAATGCATAACCTCCTTAAGCATCATTTGTAAAATAGGGAAAATAATAATATTGACTTATCATAGGTCATTGTGAAGATTAAATGATATGATGTATGTAAGGTCCTTAACTTGATATACACAGTAAACTCTCAGTAAATATAAGCAATTATCAAAGATTTTTGTATACTGAAACATAGTCACATTTATCTTTTTCTTTGTGGTTAGGGCTTTCTGTATCTTGTTTAAGAAACCATTTCCTGACCAGGCTTGGTGGCTCAGCCTGTAATCCCAGCACCTTGGAAGCCCAAGGCGAGTGGATTGCCTGAGCCCACGGATTTGAGACCAGCCCGGGCAACTTGGTGAGACCTCATCTCTACAATAAATAAAAAATTAGCCGGGCGTGATAGCACGCGCCTGTAGTTCTGGTTACTTGGAAGGCTGAGGTGGAAGGATCGCCAGAGTCCAGTAGGGGTGGCCATGAGAGTGCCACTGCACTCCAGCCTGAGCGATGGAGTGAGACTCCAACTCAAAAAAAAAAACAAAAAAAACGAAAGAGACCATTTCCTAGCTCAAGATTATATTTGCTGACATTATCTTCTAACAGCCTATTTTGCTTTTTAAACCTAGATTAACTAGTTATATCATGTTTAAAAGTATTAATTTCTTCAACTGAAAGACAAAGATTAATAAATTAGAAAAGACAAAACTCTAATATATGTTTTAAATAGAAAAACAGAAAATTTGAATGTAAAATGGTGTGTTTTATATGAAATATTTTGTACACTGGTTGGTTTCTAGCATTGATACCATGTTTTTAGAAAGGTCATTTTCATTCTAACATATATATGATGACCTACATCTTCTGTTTATAGTTTTTTTAAGGATCACTGAGATATAATAAATACACCATACAATTCACACTTTTTAATTTATTTTTTTTTAAGACAGGGTTTCGCTCTGTCACCCAGGCTAGAATGCAGTGACTCAATCATGGTTCACTGCAGCCTCGACTCCTGGATTCAAATGATCCTCCATCTTCAGCCTCCCAAGTAGCTAGGACTACAGGTGCATGCCCAGCTAATTTTTAAAAATTTCTTATAAAGATGAAATCTAGCTATATTGCCCAGGCTGATCTTGAAATGGGCTGCAGTGATCCTCCTACCTCAGAAGTGCTGGGATTACAAGTATGAGCCACCATGCCTGGCCTCATTCACCCTTTTAAAGTATACAATTCAATCGTTTTTAGTATCTTCACAGGTTATATGAAACCATCACCACAGTCAATCTTAGAACATTTCATCATCTTATAAAAGAAATGCTGTACCCTTTAGCTACAATTCTTATTCCCCCATTCTCCCAGCCCTGAGCAACCACTGATTACTTTCTGTCTTTCAGTATTATCATGGCTGGAGTGTGGTGGCATTATCATGGCTCATCATGGCCTCAAATTCCTGGGCTCAAGCGACCTTCCTGCCTCAGCCTCCTGAGGAGCTGGAACTACAGACATGCACCACCATGCTCAACTAATTCTTAAAATTTTTTATAGAGATGAGATCTAACTATGTTGCTCAGGATGGTCTTGAATTCCTGGACTCAAGAATTTTCCTGCCTCAGCCTCCCAAAGTGCTGGGATTCAGGTGTGAGGTACCACGCCCAGCCTTATTTTCTTAATAGTGGTTTTTGAAGCACAAATGTTTTTAATTTTATCTGTTTTTTTTTTTCTTTTGTTGCTTGTGCTTTTGGTACAAGATCCAAGAATCCGTTGCTAAGTCCAAGGTCATGAAGATTGACCCCTATGTTTTCCTTCGAGTATTTAATTTTAATTAATTTTGATCCATTTAAAATTAATATTTGTATATGGTGTGAGGTTAAAAAAGTCAAATTTCATTCTTTTGCATTGAATATTCAGTTGTTTCAGCACCTTTTCTTGAAGAGACTATTCCTTCCCCTATTGAATGGTCTTGGCACCGTATTGAAAATCAGTTTACCATAGACACATGAATTTATTTCTGGACTCTGCATTCTATTCCATTAGTTTATATGTCTGTCCTTACACTAATACTACACTACACTGTCTTGATTACATGTAGCACATTTTGAAATCAAGAAGTGTGATTTCTCCTAATTTGTTTTTTTTTTTTTTTTTTCCAAGACTGCTTTGGTTATTCTCATCCTTTGTAATTCAGTATGAATTTTAGAATCAGCTTGTCAATTCAAACTGTAATAGGGATTGCATTGAACCTATAGATAAATTTGAGGATTATTGCTATCTTAATGATAGTAAGTCTTCTAATTCATGAACATGAATGTTTTTCCACTTATTTAGTGTTTTTAAAATTTCTTTGAACAATATTTGGTAGTTTTCATGGGGCAAGTTTTACATTTCTTTTGTTAAATTTATTACTAAGTATTTTTATGCTATTGTAAATGAACTTGTTTCTTTAATTTCATTTTTTAATTATTCATTGAAAGTTAATAGAACTATTATTGATTTTTTATTTTGCTCTTGTATCCTGCAACCTTGCCGAACTCATTATTAGTTTTTTTATGGATATTTTTGGGACTTTCTGTATGGAGGATCATGTTTGTGAAAAGGGATAGTTCTGCTACTACCTTTCTAATCTGGATGCCTAATTGCCCTGGCTAGGACCTTCAGTACAATGTTGAATAGAAGTGCTAATAGCAGATATCCTTGTCTTACTCCTGATCTCAGGTGGAAAGCATCCAGGCTTTCACAGTAAGTGTGATGTTAGTTGTGGGATTTTTTTGGTAAATGTTCTAGCTCAGGTGAAGAAAGTTCCCTTCTAGTTCTAGTTTTTTGAGTCTTTTTCTCATGAAAGGGTGTTAAATGTTGTTAACTGCTTTTTTGTATGTCTGTTGAGATAATCATATAGTTTTTTTGTATTTTTTTTTCCTATTGATATGGTGTATTAGATTAATTGATTTTCTTTTTTTATTTTAAAGATGTGGGTTACAATTCAGGGTACATTAATTGATTTTCTAATGTTAAACCGACTTTGTATTCCTGGAATAAATCTCACGCAGTTGTGATGTATAATCCTTTTAATATACTACTGATTCTGTTTGCTAGGAATTTTTTATTTTTATTTTTTAGAATTTTTTTGGTTCATGTTCAAAAAAGATATTGGTCTATCGTTTTTTTTCGTATTTTTTTTTCCTCTGACTTGGTATCATGGTAATACTGGCACAAAGTATTAGTTGGGATGTGTTCCCTCTTCTATTTTTTTAAAGAGTTTGTGAATAATTTGTATTAACTTTTCTTTAACTGTTTGGCAGAATTAAGCAGTGACGCTTCCAGGGCCTTGGCTTTCATTTGAGGGTAGTTCTTTAAATTATTAATCCAATTTCTTGCTATAGGTCTATTCATAATATTTTTTCTTGAGTTAGTTTTGATAGTTTGTCTTTATAGGAATTATCCCTTTCACCTAAATTATCTAATTTATTGCTTATAATTCTTCACAGTATTCCTTAGTAATCTTTTTTATATTGTAAGGTTGGTAGTATTGTCCTCTCTTTCATTTCTGATTTTAGTAAATTGAGTCTTTCTCTCTCTCTCTCTCTCTCTCTCTCTCTCTCTCTCTCTCTCTCTCTCTTTTTCTTGGACAATCTGATTAAAAATTTTGTTACTTTTTTCAAAAATCCAGTTTTTCTTTTCACTGATTTTCTCTATTGTTCTTCTATTTTCTGTTTAATTGATTTCTGTTCTAATCTTTGTTGCTTGCTTTAGGCTTAATTTACTTTGCTTTTTAAGGTTAGGTTATTAATTTGCAATCTTTCTTACTTTCTCTTTTAATATAGGCATTTGCAACTGTAAAATTCCCTCTAAGCACTACTTTCATTGAATCCTATAAGTTTTGTTATGCTGTGTCTTCACTTTTGTTTATCTCAAAATGTTTTCTAATTTTTTCTTGATTTCTTCTTTGACCCATTTGTTATTTAGGGTATGTTGTTTATTTCCTGATATTATTCTATATTTAAGTCTATATTCTTCCTGGTATTGATTTTTGTGTAGACTGTGAGGAAGAAGTAAAATTTCAGAATAATTCATTGTTTCAGATCATTTATTGAAAAATCACTTTCCCCACAATTTTGCCACCTTTGAAAATAATTCCAATGTCTGTATATCTGTTTCTGAACTCTGTATTCTGGCCTATTCGTCTATTTGTCTGTCCTTGCTCTCAATACCAAACTGTCTCAATTACTACAACTGTATAATAAACTTTCTTTATTATTATTATTTTTTATTATAAAGATGTGGGGTACAATTCAGGGTTAGGTATACAAACATTGATTATGCAGGTGCCCTTGTTGATGAAGTATGCTCCTCCTTCCCCTAGCAGTATTCTTCCACTGCCAATCCCACCCCTCCTCCCCTGACAGTTTCCCATTACTGCCAAATGCTTTCTTTTTTTTTTTTTTTTTTTTTTGAGTTGGAGTCTCACTCTGTCGCCCAGACTGGAGTGCAGTGGCCGCTCCCAGCCACTGCAGCCTCGACCTGCTGGGTTCCAGCGATCCTTCCGCCTCAGCCTTCCAAGTAGCCGGAATTACAGGCATGCGCTACCACGCCCGGCTGATTTTTTGATTTTACTGTTGAGATGAGGTCTCGCTGCCCAGGCGAGTCTCGAACCCTCAGGCTCAGGCAATCCACTCACCTCAGCCTCCCAAAGACGTGGGATTACAGGCTGAGCCACCAAGCCCGGCTCAAATGCTTTTTTATAGTATTATAATTGTTCAAGGTCCGCTTATGAGTGAGAACATATGGTACTCTGGTCTTTGTTTCTATGATAGATCACTGAGTATGATCGACTCCAAATCCATCAAGTTGCTGTGAAGTCCATATATTTGTCCTTCTTTATGGCTGCATGATATTCCATTGTGTATATGTACCACATTTTTTTAATCCAGTCCAGCTTCGATGGGCAACACGGTTGGTTCCATGTTTTGCAATTTCTGAAAGAACTAGAAATTAGCCTTCCATATGACCCAGCAATTCCCCTATTGGGAATACACCTGGAGGAACTCAAATTATTCTCCATTTATTTAAATCTGTAATTCTTTCAATTAGGTTTTTTTGTATTGGTTTTTTTTCATGTTTTTTTTCTAGGAACTTAATATTTTGCATGTATTATAAGTGGTATCTTATCTTAGATTTCATTTTTAACTGTTTGTGACTGGTATATAGAGCTACAGTTGTTATTTTTTTTCAATGTTAAAGCATTCACTGTTTATAACTGACCAGTTACATAGTCATTGTAGATTCTTATAATTAATCCTTCTGATAAGCCTGTTAATCTAGTCTTTTCTGTTGCCAGCATCTCCACCTTCTATAAAACGAATGATATTTTTTATCATCCTACTTCATGGAGAAGAGAATTTGAAGGGCCACAGGAAGTTTTGTTTCTAACAGTGTAGATCTCATGAATCAAATCTTCCATGCAGATGATGCCATATTTAACAAGAGATCAAGCACTCAAACTCTTATCTATCAAGACAATTTGCTTCTTACTGATTTTACTATATCTACACTTGTACATCAGTTCATTTACTGACTTCAGATTTGGGTATTCCTATGTAATATATGGTTTTACGAGTCTTACCATGTTAACGGAAGCCTTGTTGAGCTTAACAAAGGTGCCATTGAAGATTTGGTGAAAGTGAAGAAACTTCAACACTTTTCAGACCACACCACTGGGCTCACACCATTGATACCTTGGATTCTGGTAACAAATACTGATTTGGGTTCCACAGGTACATAGAAGTTGCCAGCTTTTCTTGTCATTCTAATCACTCCAATCTCAGATCTATACATCAGCCTGTATTACTATGGCAGTGCTTAGCTTTTTCATATATAACTTTCCTTCTTGCCTCTTGCAGCATCTTTTGGGCAAACTTCTTCCTCCAACTCTTGATCTTCAGTTCTGTGAAATTCCTTTGCTTTTTCTTGAAGGTTTCTGACACAACAGGAACCTTCTTTTTTTCTCTTTCTTTCTCTATTTGTCTCACCTCTTCTATTTTTCTCTCCTTGTCATTTTTTGAATTGGTTTTGATTGGATAGTTAGTGAAAGACCAGTGGCAAACTCTCAGTTTTTGTTTGTCTGAAAGTGTCTATATTTTCCCTTTTTTCTTGAAAGAGATTTTCAGCCAGCACGGTACTTGTACCTGTTATCCCAGCACTTTGGGAGGTGGAGTTGAGAGAATTGCCTGAGCCCATGGGTTCGAGACCAGCCTCAACATGGACAATATGGTGAGACTGAGTCTCTACAGTTAATTTAAAAAATTAGCTGAGCATGGTGGTGCACATCTGTGGTTCCAGCTACTTGAAAGGCTGAGGTGGAAGGATCACCTGAGCCGAGCAGGTCGAGGCTGTGGTGGCTGCGAGCATGCCACTGCACTCCAGCTTGGGTGACAGAGTGAGACTCCTACTCAAAAAGGAAAGAAAGAAAGAAAAGAAAGAATGAAAGAAAGATTTTCATTACACATAGGATATCTTTCCATTATCTTCTAGTTCCATTTTAATGTTGAAAAGTCAGCTATCAATATACCTTGACTTGAAGGTAATATATCTTTTCTAATAGTAAACATGTTATTTAAATTTTTTCCTGTTGTCTTTTGTTTTCTGCAGTTTCACTATGATTTTACTAGGAGTGAACTTTTAAAATTAATTTATTTTTTAATTTTTATTTTGAAGATTTGGGGAATAATTCAGGATTAGGTATACAAATGGTCATTGTAAAATCTGAGCCTCACTTAAAATCTGGACCTCATAAAATCTGGACCTCACTTTGGTCTTCACTTCACCTGGTTTGAGATCAGGTATGCTTACTGATGAAGTGTTCATTTCCCCCTCTCCCAGCAGTTTCCCACTATTGCCAATCCCTTTCTTGTAGTATTATGATAGTTGTTCAGGGTCTGCTTATGAGTGAGAACATGTGGTACTCAGTTCTTTGTTTCTGTGATAGATCACTGAGTATTACAAACTCTAAATCCATCCAAGTTGCTGTGAAGTTCATAATTTTGTACTTCTTTATGTCTGTGTAATATTCTATTATGTATATGTACCATATTTTTTATCCAGCCTACTTTCGACGGGCAGCAGGTTGTTTCCATGTCTTTGCTATTGTGAATAATGCTGCGATAAACATGCATGTACAGGTATCTTTTTCATAGAGTGATTTGAGTTCCTCCAGGTATATTCCAGAAGGGGGAATGCTGGGTCGTATGGAAGGTCAATTTTTAGATCTTTTAGGAATCACCACACTATTTTCCACAGAGGTTGTATTAGTTTACACTCCTACCAACGGTGTGGAAGTGTTCCCTTTTCACCACATCCTCTCCAGCATCTGTTGTTTTTTGAGTTATTTATAATGGCCATCCTGACTGGAGTTAGGTGGTATCTCTGTGTGGTTTTAATTTGCATTTCTTTGATTTCTAGTGAGGTTATTTATCTGTTGACAGCTTGTATGTCTTCTTCTTCTTCCTCTTCCTCTTCCTCTTCCTCCTCTTCCTCCTCTTCCTCTTCTTCCTCTTCTTCTTCCTCTTCCTCTTCCTCTTCTTCCTCTTCCTCCTCTTCCTCTTCCTCCTCTTCTTCTTCTTCCTCTTCCTCTTCCTCTTCCTCCTCCTCCTCTTCCTCTTCCTCTTCCTCTTCTTCTTCTTCGAGTTGGAATCTCACTCTGTCACCCAGGCTGGAGTGCAGTGGCACTTTCATGGCCACTGCAACCTCCACCTACTGGCTCAAGTGATCCTTCTGCCTCAGTCTTTCAAGTAGCTGGAAATAAAGGGATGCAGCACCACGCCCAGATATCATATGTCTTTTTTAAAGAAGTGTCTGTTCATATCTTTTGCCCACTTTTTAAATAGGACTATTTGTTTTTTTCTTTTGGCACGTTTGAGTTCCTTATAAATCCTAGTTGTTAGGCCTTTGTCAGATACACAGTTGGCAAATATTTTTTCCCATTCTGTAGACCGTCTCTCTGCTCTCTTGATGGTTTCTTTTGCTTTGCAGAAGCTTTTCAGTTTGAGTCCCACTTGTCTATCTTATCTCTTTTGGCATGGGCATTTGGGGTTTCCATCAGGAATTGGTTGCTAGTTCCAATTTCCATAAGGGTGTCTCCTGCATTTTCTGAGGTTCTTATAGTTTGAAGTTTTATGTTTAGGTCTTTGATCTATTTAAAGTTGATTTTTGTATATGGTGATAGGTAGGGGTCATGTTTTAATCTTCTGCATGTGGTCAGTCAATTTTTCCAGCACCATTTACTGAATGAGTTCTTCTCTTCCCAGTGGTTCTTAGTGGATAAGTTAATTGAGATATTGAAGTTTTGCTTCCAGAATCTCTATCATGTTTCATTGATCTATATGCCTGTTCTTGTACCAATACCAGGCTGTTTTGATTATTGTAGCCTTTTAATAATGTTTAAAGTCTGGAAGTATGATGTGTCCTGCTTTATTTCTTTTGCGAGGATTGTTTTGGCTATTCGTGGTCATTTATGTTTCCATATACATTTCTCATTTCCAGGTCAGAGAAGAATGATGCTAGTAATTTAATTGGTATTGCGTTAAATCTGTAGATTGCCTTGAGCAGGATGGACATCTTAACAAAGTTGATTCTTCCAATCCATGAACATGAAATATTTTTTCATTTGTTTGTGTCATTTTTTATTTCTTTGAGCAGTGTTTAGGTGTGAACTTTTTAATAGTTGTCCTTGGACTTTTGAATTGGTGAACTAGTTATTCTCATTAGTTAGGAAAAGTTCTCAGTCATTGTCTTTTCCTTCCCATTAGCTCTCATATTTCACCTGGGAACTTCAATCAAACATGTTAGACCTTTTCATTGTATCATCTGTGTCCTACTATCTCCTGTTTTCTTTCTGTCTCTCCATGCTATACTCTGGAGAATTTGTTCATTATCTATCTTCTCAGTCACTATTTCTTATTTTATGATTTGTGTAATCAGCTGTCAAACCTGGTATAGGGAATTTGAGGGATTTCAGGGCAGATCAAGGTAAAATATACGACCATAAGGTGGAAATAGTACACACAAATGTTATCTAGGCAAAGGGGAGGTCCCTCATAGTATGCAACTGTCCAGAGGCCATGGCACAGAGGCTACCATTCAAAAGGGTAGGAGGGCAGGGTAACTCCCATGGGTGAGGGGAATCAGATAGGGGACTCCCATGTATAGGTGATATTTCTCAACAGCATAGGTGGGCAGTCTCTGGGTCAGAGCTCCAAGAACAATAGCTGCTTAGGATCTTTCTAGCCTCATGGTTTACTTTATAGCTAGCAGATGTTGGGCACAGTTTTGTAGGATGTACAGGTCAGTCAGACTCTTAAAGGCTAAAAATCTGCTCATGTGGTCTAGATTTTAAACAATTGGATGTGTAAATATTTTAGTTTGGTGCTAGAAAGCTTCCAAACTAATGAGTCTAAACCTGCTGTAAAGAAAAAACAATGTAGGGACCAATAAACAGTGGCCATCTTTGGTTCATGTATAGAACACCTGACTATCCAGTTATAATTTTATTAATAGTATTTTTTATTTCTGAAGTTCTTGCTTTTTAAAAAATCTTCACTTTTTAAAGATTCCTGTTTTCTGCTTTCATGCTTGTCTTTTATTTGCTTACACATTGTTAGCAGAGTTATTTTGTGATCTGAGTTTGGTAACTTAAATTTCAGAAGTTTTTGTGATTTTAGTTCTGTTTTCTTTCTCCTGGTTCTGCCTCATGGAGTCCAGTTTCTTTGTATGTCAAGCTATCTTTGTATGCTAACACAATATTTGAAAAATTACTTATAGAAATAATTTTAGGCCTACAATGAAGGCACTTTCTGCCTAACTGAAATGCATTTGTGCTGACAGATACCTGGGAGAACTCTGAGATTGAGACCAGCATAAACCAGATTCAAGTCTTGAGATTCCCTGAACTGCTCATGAGATTCTAACTGGGCTATAATTCTGCGCAAGGGGTATTCTAGTTCTATCTTATCCTTCTCTTGCCAGCGTAGCTCTTTGGAGTCCCAACTGATTGTGGGAAGGGTCTCCTGTTAGACTTCCCACTTGGCACTTGGACTGGGCTTTGTTTTTTGTCCTTGTTACCTAGTACAAAGTAATTTCTAAATTGATTGAATGCAGATACAGATATGCCAATCTATCTGTCCTCTGTTAAGCCACACATTTCTAACATGATAAATATTGATGACTATAACCCACATAAACAAAAAGCCCTTTGGGATCCTTTGTAATTTTTAAGAGTATAAAAGAGATCTTGAGATTTAAAAAAAACTTGAAAACTGCTGATCTAACCTAATATTACCGATAACTTTGGAATTGCTTCCATGGACAAGAGAAGAGATTAATATTAGGATTACTGAGCAGCTGTATACTTTCAGCTGTGAGATCAGGCAGAATAAGCTTGTGGTGGTTAGTAAGAAGAAACAAGAATTTAATTATTTTATCCAGAAATGTTTAGATGCCTACCAATAGAAATAGAAGAAGGAAGTGAGGAAGATTTCTCAAAATTATGGTTTAGCGAGGTAGGAATAGCAGAAAGCTGAGGAAGAGGTGAGTGAGTTTAGGGTGCTAATGAAGACACTGGAATGGCTGACCATTTCTTCTAAGCTGAGTTAAGAGGCAAGAGATAGGATGAATCTAATAAATAATAAAACAGAAGATAGAAGGTACTTGAACTATATTATGTAAATAAAGGGCAGTTCAAAAGGAAGGTGGAACTATGAGAATTCAGGATACAGGTGGAATGTTCATATTAAAGAATCAACTTTAGTTGTTACAGGCTTACTTCCTTGTTTATGATGAGAGGAAGGGGTCTGACTTCATTCTTCTGCATATGGTTAGTCAGTTTTCCCATCGCCATGCATTAAAGAGGATGTCCTGCCGGGCACAGTAGCTCAAGCCTGTAATCCCAGCACTTTGGGAGGCCGAGGCGAGAGAATTACCTGAGCCCAGGGGTTCGAGACCAACCTGGGCAACTTGGTGAGACCTCGTCTCTACAATATATCAAAAAATTAGGTGTGGTAGCACATGCTTGTAGTTCTGACTACTTGAAAGACTGAGGTGGAAGGATCATCTGAGCCCAGCAGGTCGAGACTATGGTGGCCGAGAGTGTGCCACTGCACCCCAGCCTGGGTGACAGAGTGAGACTCCGACTCAAAAATAAAAAATAAAGAGGTTGTCCTTTCCACAGTGTTTTTTTGTTTGTTAGCTTGGGGTTGGGTTGGATTGGGTTGGGAGTCTCACTCTGTCGCACAGGCTGGAGGGCAGTGGCATGATCACTGTACCCTCAACTGCCTGGACTCAGGTGATCCTTCCACTTCAGAATCCCGAGCAGCTGGGACTGCAGGTGCACGCCACCATGCTTGGCTAATTTTTCTATTTTTAGTAGAGACGATACCTCATTATGTTTCTTAACTGGTCTCTAACTCCTGGCCTCAAGCAATCTTACCATCTCAGCATCCCCAAGTGCTGGGATTATAAGCGTGAGCCACTGTGCCCAGCCACACAGTGTTTATTTTTATTAGCTTTATCAAAGATCAGTTGGTTGTAGGACAGTGACTTTATTTCTGAGTTCTTTTTTTTTTTTGAGTTGGAGTTTCACTCTGTCTCCCAGACTGGAGTGCAGTGGCTGCTTCCGGCCACCGCAGCCTTGACCTGCTAGGCTCCAGCGATCCTTCCGCCTCAACCTTCCAAATAGCCGGAATTATAGGCATGCGCTACCATGCCTGGCTGATTTTTTTGATTTGTTGTAGAGATGAGGTCTCGCTGCCCAGGCGGGTCTCAAATCTGCGGGCTCAGGCAATCCACTCACCTCAGCCTCCCAAAGGTGTGGGATTACAGGCTGAGCCACGGAGCCCGGCTATTTCTGAGTTCTTTATTCCATTGGTCTATGTGTCTATTTTTATACCAGTACCATGCTGTTTTGGTACTGTAACCTTGTAGTAAAGTTTAAAGCCTGGTGACTTGATACCTCTGGCTTTGTTATTTTTGCTTAGGATTGCTTTGGCTTTTTGGGCCCTTTTTTGCTTCCATATGAATTTAAGGATTGTTTTTTCTAGATCTATGAAAAAATGATGCTGGTAGTTTGATAGGGATTGCATTGAATCTATAGATTCCTTTGGGCAGTATGGACATTTTAATAATATTAATGTTTCCAATTCATGAGCATGGAATGTTTTTCCATTTATTTGCGTCTTTTATCTATTTATTTATTTTAGCAATGTTTTGTAGTTCTTGTTGTAGACAACTTTCACCTCCTTGGTTAGTATTCCCCAACGTATGAATCTTCAAGTTGAGAACTTTCAACAGTGTGAGCACGTGCTGCATGTCCAATCACATAAGTTACTTCATGTGTCTGGTATACATTGTCACATGGACAAACCTTTGCCTGCAATTTGTTCATAATTTTCATGGATTTGAGAAGATAGATGAGGAGTCCGAAGAGGTCTTCAGCAACTTAGTGACCCTCAGCGAGAAGCTGGAGCTAGGTCTGCAAGAGGACGATTTCACTGCACTCCTTGCTGTGCTTACTAATGAAGACCTGATGGAACTGGAGACCCAGAGAAAGGACAAAGAGAGACAAGAGGAAGAGGAAGTAACTGAAGAACTGAAGAGGCAATTTTCTTTATTTGAGGAGGCACTGTTAGTTTTTGAGGCACAGAACTTGAACATAGAATTGTCCACGAAGGTTGTGGCAGCTGTTCGGTATACAATTTAGTGCGACCATGCCATCTGTGAAGAGAAAAAAAGAGCTACTACCCAGATATCACTGAATTGTTTTTTCAAAAGAGCAGATGGAATGGAATCCAGCAAGGATCCGGAGCCCGTGCCATCCCCGTCAGGCGTGAGGGCAATTGCAGCTGGCCCTCCGTCTCCTATTGCTGTCTATCCTGCGTCTCCCCCTCCTGTCCCTCCGCCAGCCAGGAGCTCTTCTTGCCTGCTCACTCGTTGTCAGCGCCTGTAGGCCAGCTCTTGTACTGAAGTGTATACTGTGCTTTTCCGAGGTACTGTCTTGAAAGATGTAAAGTATTCTGGTTTTTGTTTGTTTTAATGTATTGTTTGTGTGGAAAATATTATGTCTATTACAGTACAGTGCTATATAGCTGACTGTGTTGGTTGATTACATTGGCTAACTTTGTTGAACTTGTGAACAAATTGGACCTACAAACACACTCTCAGAATGGAACTCGTTCGTATGTAGGGGACGTACTGTATTTTATTCTTTTTTGTGGCTATCAGAAATGGGGTATGTTCTTGATTTTGTTCTCAGTTTAAATGTTGTTGGTGTATAGAAATGCTGTTGAGTTTTGAACACTGATTTTGCATCCTGAGACTTTACTGAAGTTGCTGTCAGTGCTGGGAGTCTTTTGGTAGAATATCTAGGGTTTTCTACATAAAGAATTATATAGTCTGTGAAGATAGATAATTTGACTTATTCTTTTCCTATTTGGAGACCTTTTATTTATTTTCCTTGCCTGATTCCTCTGGCTAGGATCCAGTACAATGTCAAATAGGAATGAGAGTAGACATCCTTGTCTTGGTTCTGTTCTTAGGGGGAGTTTTTCCAACATTGCCCATTCAGTATGAGGTTGGCTATGGGTTTTTCACAGATAGCTCTTTTTTAGATATGGTCTTTTGATGCCTAAAAGGCTGAGGGTTTTTACTTTGAAGGGATATTGGATTTTATAAAATGCTTTTTCTACATCTATTGAGATGATCATAGGATTCTTGTTTTTAATTTTGTTTATGTGGTGAATCGTGTTTATGGATGTGTATGTTTATGTTGAACCAACCTTGTATCCCAGGAGTAAAGTCCCCCTGATCATGGTGAATGATTTTTGACATGCTGCTGGATGTGGTTTGCTAATATTTTGTTGAAGATTTTTCATCATCTATTTTCATCAGGGATATTGACCTGTAGTTTTTTTCTTTGTTGTGTCTTTGCCAGATTTTGGTATCAGGATGATACTGGCTTTGTAGAATGAATTAGGGAAGAGTCCCACCTCCTCAATTGTTTGGAATAGTTTCAGTAGGATTGGTACCAGCTCTTACTTGTACGTCTGGTAGAATTTGACTATGACTTCATCTGGCCCATAACTTTTTTGGTTGGTAGGTCTTTCATTACTGATTAAATTTTGTGACCCATTATTAGTCTGTTTAGGGTTTCAGTTTCTTCCTGTTTCAATCTTGGGAGACTGTGTATTTCCAGAAATTTTTCAATTTCCTCTAGATTTTCTAGCTTACATACATTTAGATGCTTATAATATCTCTGAGAATTTGTTGTATTTTTTTGGAATCAGTTGTAAATGGTGCCTTTTTTATTTCTGATTATATTTATTTAGATTTTTCTCTGTATGTGTTTTGTTGTTATTGTTGCTGTTGTTGTTGTTAATTTGGCCAGTAGTCTATCAATCTTGTTTCTTCTTTTCAAGAGTCAGATTTTTGATTCATTGGTCCATTGTATGATGGTGGGAAAACTGGCTAACCTTATCCAGAAGAATGAAACTGGATGCCTTTCTCTCACTGTATATAAAAATTAATGTATGATGGATTAAAGACTTAAATGTAAGACTTCAAATGATAAAAATTATAGAAGACAGCCTAGGAAACACTTTTCTAGACATTGACATAGGCGATGATTTTATGTCCAAATTCTCAAAAACAAATGTGACAAAACAAAATTTGACAAGTGGAACCAATTAAAGAGCTTCTTCACAGCAACAAAAACAATCAACATGGTAAGTAGACAGTCTACAGAGTAGGAAAAAACATTTGCAAACCATGCATTCAACAAAGGACTGATATCCAGAAACTATAAGGAACTTAAATGAATCAACAGAAAAAAAAATCAAATAACACCATTAAAAAGTGGGCAAAGAGCCAGGCACAGTGGCTCATACCCGTTACCCCAGCACTTTGGGAGGCAGAGGCGAGAGGATTGCCTGAACCCCAGGGTTCTAGACCAGCCTGGGCAACTTGGCAAGACCTCATCTAAACAAAAAATCAAAAAATTAGCCGGGCATGGTGGCATGCGCCTGTAGTTGCAGCTACTTGGAAGACTGAGGTGGAAGGATCTCCTGAGCCCAGCAGGTTGAGACTGCTGGTAGCTGTGAGCATTCCACTGCGCTCCAGACTGGGCAACAGAGTTAGACTCCCGCTCAAAAAAAAAAGAAAGACAAAAAAAGTGGGCCAAAAACATGGAAAGGCACTTCTCTAAAGAAGACATACAAGCAGACAACAAACACATGGGAAATGCTCAGCATATGCCATATGAGATAAGACAGGTAACTGGGGCCTCATCAAACTGAAAAGCTTTTGCAAAGCAACCATCAAGGAAGTGGTGAGACAGTTCACAGAATGGGAAAAAAATATTTGCTAATGGTATATCTGACAAAGGCCTAACATCTAGATCTACAAAAAACTCAAATGAACTGAAAGGAAAAAGCCAAAGAACCCTATTAAAAAGTGAGTAAAAGACATGAGTAAAAATACTCAGCCTCACTAATCATCAGAGAAATGCAAATCAAAACCACACTGAGATATCACCTAACTCCAGTAAGAACAGCCATCTTTAATAAATAAAAAATCAACAGATGCTGGAGAGGATTCAGAGAAAAGGGAATGCTTCTACACTGTTGGTGGGAGTGTAAACTAGTATAATCTCTATGGAAAACAGTGTGGCAATTTTTAAAAGATCTAGAAATTGACCTTCCATATGACCCAGCAATCCCCCTTCTGGGAATATACCTGGAGGAACTCAAATCATTCTACAAAAAAGATACCTTCACACGCATGTTTATTGCGGCACTATTCACCATAGCAAAACCATGGACCCAACCGTGTTGTCCCTCAAAAGTGGATTGGATAAAAATTTACCATTCAACCTAGCAATTCCACTACTGGGTATATATACCCAAAGGAGCATAGATAGTTCTACCAAAAAGACACCTGCACTCATATGTTTATCACAGCACCACTCACAATGGCAAAAATATGGAACCAACTTAGGTGCCCCTCAACAGTGGATTGCATAAAGAAAATGTTGTCCATGTACAACATGAAATACTATGCAGCCATAAAAAATAATGAAATCACGTCCTTTACAGCATTGTGGATGTAACTGGAAGTCATTACTCTAAACAACTTAACACAGAAACAGAAAGCCAAACCAAATATTGCATGTTCTCACTTAAAAGTGGGAGCTAAACACTGGATACACATGTACACAAAGATGGGAGCAACAAACACTGGGGTATTCTAAAGGGGGAGGGAGAAAAGGGAGGGAATAAAGGTTGAAAAACTACATATTGGCTACCATGCTCACTATTTGGGTGATGAGTTCAATAAAAGCCCAAACCTCACCATCACAGAATATATCCAAATAATAAACCTGTGAATGTCCCCCTTAAATCTAAAATTAAAAAAATTAATAAAAATAAAGGCTTACCACCCTTATCACCTTTGGCACTGAAAGAACATATGGACTCTGGGAATATTCAGAATTGACTGTATCAGTTGCACTTGCTGTTTAGTATTAGGTTCAAGTTACTTAATGTTCATAAGCCTCATTATTCTCATCTGTAAAATGTGAGTAGTAATTTCATTGACTTAACAGTCATGAAATCAAACGAAATAGCATGTTAAATTATTAACGTGTGCAAATATGTGGTATAAGAACGATATAGTTGTCATTTTCATAAGCCTTTCCTTTTTACATTTCAGGCAGAACTCAAAAGCTTGATGGACAACGCTTCTTCATCCTTTGAATTTGCTAAAGAACTCATCCGGCACAATCTGGTGAATAATGGTTTCCCATCTTGACTGACTTCAGTCCTACTCTACTTTGGTACATCAGAGCAATTAGAAAGATGAATAAAAGGAGACACCCCAGAAAATAATGCTCCACTCCATGAGAACATCTCCTTTCTGTGGAGGAGATGGGCTTAAAATATTACTCTCAGTCCTCAAGGAAATCCTTACTGGGAGGGCAGGAATAGATATAACATTAGGAAAGAAGAGCAAGGCATTGTAGATCCAAGTGTTTGGTTTTTTGGCAAAAGTAAAGGAACATATCCCTGTGGGTTAGAAGGATGGCTTTGGTCTTTGAAGGTAGGCTAAGATTTCTAGTCAAGGATGTAAAGCTAGAATGAGGGTGACATATGTAAAAGATCATGAGTGGATTGGTCTTACTGGAACAGTACATTTGCACTAGGGAACATCGGACCCTAAAGTTGGATAGGGGTTGTTAGGTTTAGGGCTAGATTGTATTGGCCATTGCTAAAACAAACAAACAAACAAACAAGCAAACAAAAAAGCAACAATTAAGCCCAGATTGTTTCTATTTGGATAGTTTTTATTATGGGCTCCTGTGTCTAACCCTTCAAATCTGGTTTATAAATTGAAGCCAGATTAATTTTTGTGGAGAATTATGGGTTAGAGATAGTAGTCTAGAATTTAACTAGGGGAGAGAGACTTGAGACTAGGTTTAGAAGTTATTGTAAGAGTCTTGAAAATTAAATACAGAAGATTTTCGATTGCTTCAGTCCTGACAATCAAATATGGAAAAAGGATTAAAAACAAACATATGGTTTCAAAAGAGCATCTGTATTTATGGGGCTGGAGGAAGGAGAATCAGCAAATGAGACAAGAAAGGGCAGACAAGAAGAAGCACCTAGATAACGTAAGTCATTTTTAACTGTGCGTTTTAATCATCTGGGAGACTTTTAAAATTAGTGATGCATGAGCTCCACCCCCTGAGGGTCTTGTTTAGTGACTGTACTGGAACCCAGCTATCAGTATTTTTCTTAAAAGCCTCCCAGGTAAATATAATATACCATCAAGGTAAAAGACCACTATATGAATATATGACTGGAAGGAGCATATCAAACAGTAAATAGGGATTAGTGATTGTTTTTGGAGAGAGATTAGAGAGAGAAGTAAGAATATGGAAATTTTCATTTTATGATACTGTATTTAAGTTTTTTCCAATGAACACATACTACTTTTATAATTTTTTAAAAACCTGAAAAATATTGGGAGTAATAAATCATTAAAAACATCAACTTTTAAAGTCAGATTTGAGGTCAAAATCAAGTTACACCATGTAAGTCACTTTGAGTAAGTCACTTTGGGCAAGTCATTTAACATTGCTGAGTCTCAGTGTTCTCATTATGTAGAACAGGGAAAATTAAAGTGCTTGTCTTTTTGTGAGGATTAAATGAGTTGATGTGTAATGTGCTTCAGAGAGTATGCATGTAATAAAATGGCACTGTTATTGTCCTCTTGTAGACATCAATATCAAAACAGCAAACACAGAAAAGTCTAGTGAATTTGGCTAAAGTGGTTAATTTGTGACTAGTGAGACTAAGTTTACTAGTGTGCTGACTGCAGAAAAGAATTTTGGGGGAGATTAAGGAGTGAGAGGATGAGAAAGTAGAAACACTAAACCGCATACTTTTGAAGTGTGGCTTTGAAAGAAAGGGGAAATCGGGCACTCCAAAGGAAATATGGAACCAAGTAGAAGATCTTTTTCAAGGGAACAAAAATCCCTGGGTATGTTAAAAGTTGAGAAGTAGGACCAGGGCTTTGGGAAGATTGAAGATACAATGATTAATGGAGAAATGAGGTTCAGATGGAGTTAAGTTATGGAGTCAAGAAGACAAGTGAATGAATTAATCTTGGCAAAAGAATGGGACATCTCAAAGAGGAAGATGACCAAGAAAGATGACCAAATAGATATTTTGAGGGGAAGAAGAGATGAGGTAGTTCATGCCTGATGACCTTGATTTCTGTATATTTATTTGAAGGTCTTTCCCCACTTGAATAGTCTCTATATTGATTGTTCCTGCTGTAACCCCGGTGCTTATTTCAGTAGCAGGCGTATAGTAGGTGTTAATGAAAGCTTAATTAATTCAATAAAATTACCTCCTACGTGTGCCACACATTTAGCCCACTTTAATTCGTTTAATCCTCTTAATAACCCTGAAAGTAGACCTTACTAACACATTTAGAAATGAAGGAATGGGTTCAGAAAGGGCTATATAAATGTGTTCATGGAGTTTTTTATTTACAATGTCTAGGAAAAACTTTCATTGATTGTTGGGTACATGAAGAGTTTTCTGCAGTTCATATGAAGAAGAAAGGAAATGTATGCAATAAGGGTTATACCTTTATTTCTTATATGTATTATAATTTAGACAATGGCTTTCTTTCAATGAAGTTAAGGTCATGTATAAGGAGAGAGCTTCAACCATATATTCATCCTTTCAAAAAATAACTGAGTGCTAACCATGCTAGTCACAGTTGTTGGGAATACACAGTAAGTGCAAAGTTCTTTGTCATATGGATCTTATATTCTGGAGGATGTAACATAAACAGTTAAATGAAGAAATACTACCAGACTCGGTGACTCAGCCTTTAATCTCAGAACTTTGGGAGGCCAAGGTGAGTGAATTGCCTGAGCCCACAGGTTCGAGACCAGCCCAGGCAACTTGATGAGACCTGGTCTCTGCAATAAATCAAAAAATTATCTGGTCATGGTAGCATGTGCCTGTAGTTCCGGCTACTTGGAAGGCTGAGGCAGTAGGATCGCTGGAGCCCAGCAGGTCGATGGTAGGGTAGCCATGAGCGTGCCACTGCACTCCAGCCTGGTTGATGGAGTCAGACTCCAACTCAGAAGAAAAAAAGAAGAAACACATAATAAAATGAAGTAATAAGTGCTATGAATAAAAATAAAGATGGGCAAGAATATAGAGAGTGACAGTGGAGATAGGGTTTTAGATTTGATGGAAAATGAAATGTTTAAATATGACACTGCCGTTAAGATGGATCTAAAGCAGAGGGAAGGGAAAAGAAGAGAGAATGTAATAAGTAGAGAGAACAGTCAGGCAATAATGCATTCAGCCAATGGCAAAAGCTCTCGAAATAGCATCAGATTCCCTGAGCTATTTTAGTTGGATAACATGAGCCCAGTTGTATGTGACAGCTCCTTAAACATTTTCATCAGTTATACTTACGTGTGTGTGTATGTAGTTATTGCCATAATGACTCAACTTCTCTATCTCTAGGTTGTTTTCCGAGGAGGTGAAGGGGCTTTGCAGGTTTTACCTCCCCTGGTTGATGTCATTCCTGAAGCTAGACTAAACTTGGTGATTTACTACCTTCGTCAAGGTAAGAAAAATTGGTTTTAGTTTTTCTTCTTTTTTTTTTTTTTAGAGTGGCAGATCTCTTGGAAGAGCAGAATGAGTGAGAGAGCAGCAGGTCTCAGTGGGACCTCCAAAAAATGTTAGGGTACACTTCCAGCGGGACCTCCAGAATGTTAGGTCAGGCCCGCTGGGGGTGAGGGGTGTCTGGTGTGCGATCCAATGCCACATGAAAAATGCAAAGAATTGCACAGAAATTAGATTTAAAAATATGGTTTATTTAGAAAGTAAATTAGAGAGAGAGAGAGAGAGAGAGAGAGGAGATTCACCTCCCCAAGGTAGGGGAGGGCGCCAAAACTTAAGAAAACATGTATGACCATAACTTAAAGAGCACATGACCACACCATAGCTTAGCAAGGCAATGGCCAGTTTTACTTCTAAAGAGATATTTTAGAATATTTTATCTCTGATTGAACTACTTGCTTAACTTCTCAAATCCATAATACTTCCAAAAATATATCTGCAGCAAGTTCATAGGATAGAACAAATTTTTTGATGTTTATTTGTGTCTTTAACAATTTTTCTTTTCTCTTTTTGCAGCTTCCCACCCTCTTCTCCCTCATTTTATTTTTCTTTTTTCCTCTTATTGTTCTGTCTTTTGCTCACTACCCATTTTTTAGGGGGGTTTTCATTGTTTTCCCTCCCCTCCCTTATAGTTCTTTTTTTTCTAGTTTCCCCTGTATATAATCTGCATGTACATTTTTTTGTATCTTTTAAAAAATATTAACTGCTTTTTATTTGCTCTGATCTGCCTTTCTTTTCTTTTTCTTTTTTTACTTCAGGCTTCTTATGAGAAATGCTATGACTAAAAGAGAACTTTATAATTATTGCCCCTAAGTAAGGTTAAAATTGTTAGACACATGCCTAAAGCAATCTTTCCTAACAGTGATGAGTACAGGGTAGTAGCTGCCACGCATTGGTGGTGCCATGGACCTTGGACTAATAGTGTGGGCCTTTGTAGGTGCATGGTAGAAACCAACCAGACATATTCCTCATTAAGGAAAAAGTGTTTGTTAAAATAAGAACATGAATTTGCAGGCAGTCCTATTTGATATGTAAGCAAAAAGAAATATGCTTTGGACAAGAATTAAACAAACAACATGTATATTTTATAAATTAATTTTGTTATGAGAATTTCCAAACTTAAACCAAAGTAAATAGTATAACAGGCACCCAGATACTTATCCCAGATTCAAGAACTTTCAAAAATATTGCTAGTCTTTGGAAATTCAAAATCCCTTTTTTGTTCCTGAAATATTTTAAAGCAAATCTTAGACTTCATGTCATTTTACTTCTATATCCTTAATGTATATCTTTTTTTTAAAAATGGTTATTTTTCTTATCTAAATACAGTACCATTGGCATATAACATCCTATCCATATTCTTAGTTTGAACATTTTTTATGCTTCATGACTTAATATTACTTTTCTAAGGATATTTGTTTATCTTTAGGATAACTTCAACATTGAGCTTGATGGGAAGTTAGAGGACAGATAAAACAGATCATACTTCCCATGAATATTTGAGTACTGAAGATCTTATTTTTGGGGAGGCTGCTTCAGAAGGGTTTGCTAAAATACAGACTAATATAACTACTTATTTCTTATTTTTCAGATGATGTACAAGAAGCTTATAACTTAATTAGGGATCTGGAACCTACTACTCCTCAGGTAATTGAGAATGTTTTAAATTTTTGCTAACCAAGTTCTGTTGAAAGTGGAACTTCAGAACTATAGCTGAAAGGCATATAAAGAAGATTCCTGCTTGCAGAATCTCAGGAGAAACCATATATATTAATGTAGGAATGTTATGTGAGACTTTTGACATAAGAATGAATGTTCTGGGGTTTTTGATGTTTTCAAGCTCCCTTTTATGTTGTCATTTCTCAGAAGGGTTAAGGTCTGGAATACTAAAATCTAGGATTCTGGTAAGACTAATAACCAAGTACACGCACTTACCTCACTAACAGAATTATCTGTAACTTGCTTTCTCATTATATTGTTGACTCTTTATTATCGGGACTGCATCTGTATTGTATCTCCAATAGTAGTACACTAAGTACACGGTAGACATTCCACTTATCGAATGAAAGATTGAATGGAAAATATTTCTAGAACCCATGGAGTCTAAACAATTATATTTCTCAAGTGTATTAAAAGCTTCAGCATGTTTCATGCTGTTCTTAAATTTAAAAATGGATAAAGCTGCTAAGGAGGGTCTCTATTAAAGAATTGAACCAAGTCTGGAAAAATGGATACAAGAGAGGTTCCAGGATTCCAAAAGAGAGAATATCTTTCAAGTGGAAATCAGAGGACCCTTTTTTTTTTTAGGAAAAGTATCACTAGCAAAGAAAGGTTATTATAACATTGGAAAGGAAAAATAATATATGTGATATGGTCACAGAATGCAGTGGCTGAGGTGATAGAAATTATTTCATAAACATTTATAAAATAATGTTTAGATAATTATAATAAGATAATAGTGATAAATATAGTATAGAGAATTATCTAAAATAAGATAAATATTATTACATAAACTTTATGTAAATAAAATTACTCTGGATAACCTTTGATAATTTATGTAAAGTCTTCAGTTGATGCAAGGAATTAACTTGAAAGTGATCTCATAATTCCACATTCCTCTTAAATTAATTTGTGTTATTCCATGTTTCTAGGAATATATTCTCAAAGGAGTGGTCAATGCAGCCGTTGGCCAGGAAATGGGTTCAGTGAGTATGAAATCTGATGATCTATAGTTTGCAAAATTATAGGTGTGTGGAAAAGAACAAAGGGACTATCAAAGCACAGCCAGCAATATGCTCTTCAGCAGATTCTTTTATTTTTCTGTGTCCCCCAATCCATACTTCATTGTGAAAATAATTTATATTATTTAAAGACAAAAAAAAAAAAAAAAACTTTAACCCTAAAAATTGCTGCTTGTCTAAAAGAACCCAATTTTTTTTTCACCCAGGCTGGAGTGAAGTGGCACCATCATGACTCACTGCAGTCTTGAACTTCTGGGCTCAAGCAATCCTGCCTCATCCTCCTTAGTAGCTGAGACTATAGGTGTACACCACCATGCCCAGCTAATTTTTTTGTAAATACAAAGTCTCACTATGTTGCCAAGGCTGATCTTGAACTCCTGGCCTCAAGCAATTCTCCCAACTCAGTCTTCCAAAGTGCTGGGATTATAGGCGTGAGCCACCACACCCAGTTGGGTTCAATTTTAAACAGTGCTTTTATTTAATAAATGAAAAAATCATTGTATTGCTTCATTTTTATTTGCAGTAATTTTTTTAACCTTGCATATCTTTGAGCTATAATTTTTGACATCTGTAAAATGGCGAAAATTGTTCCTCTTGAAAAGCTTTTTATGAACACGAAAGCACTGTCTAAAACTAAGCTCTTGTCCATCTTAATATGGTATTCTTAGTTGTTTTTGAAACAAAATGGAATATCAATAAATCTTTTTATCTCTGGTTCACACCACAGTGCCTTGTATAGTAGAGAGACGGTAAATACTAATTAAATAAATAAATGAGTTTAATAAATACTCCTTGTTATAGCCATAGCTCCTACTTCAGAGTCCTGATATTTGATAAAAGAGCTAAATATTTGTTGAATGAATTAATGAGTAAACGAATGAGTCTATTTACTGAAGGAACTTTTTTTAAAAAAATCAGATATAAGGCTAAAACAGCCCAATGAAGAAACTTTTAAGATAGAATTTAGGGATTGGATTTTTTTCTTCTGTTTTATCTGACCCTTCAGGTCTAGTTGTTTATGCTAATGAGAATTAGTATTCTTTGGTGCAGTATTTAAAGCAAGAGTACACGTTAAATCATGATGAATATGTTAGAACCATAAAGTATAATACAAATAAAATATTTTTACTTTATTCTTCTAAATCAGCTCTGTTTTCTTTTTCAGAGGGATCATATGAAGATTGCCCAACAGTTCTTTCAGTTGGTGGGAGGATCAGCTAGTGAATGTGGTATGCCTGAAGCCTGTGCTTAGAAGCATGATTTTTAATTTGAGTTGGGCGTATATTGACTGTGAAGTTTGATGCTCTGTCCAGGGATATATCTATTAGGCCTCGCCTTACAAACTGGGCGGTCAGAAACAGAAAGAATATTGGAATTCGCTGTCCTCAACATCTCAGCTAAAGTGGAATGAGAGACTAAGTAAATGAAGGAGTCTTAGGAAGACCACTGGAAAGGGGCGTGTTCATACTGATCCTCTACTACCTCTAATAGAAATGTAATATCAGACAAAAATTGGATCAGGATCATATTGTTCCATGGCATATTCTTTTTCCATTTGAGATTGGAAGTGCTAGGTTGTCTGAGACAAGTACTTATGGAGCCCAAGCCTCATTAATTGAGTGTGCAGATGTTAGAGCTGGTTGAGAGAGAATCAGAGCCCTGGAAAAGGATCTGAGAACTACTGTAGCCAAGTGCCTGCAGGGCATGAGTTCATTTTGGAGTCTGGATGTTAATCCCCAGAGAAATTATCGATCACACTCAAATACTGTGACCTCTATTCTGCTAGAGTTTTGTCCCTGAACAGAACCAATAATTTCATAATCAAGAAAGATGTCAGCCGGGCTCGGTGGCTCAGCTTGTAATCCCGCGCTTTGGGAGGCTGAGGTGAGTGGATTGCTGAGCCCACGGGTTTGAGACCCACCTGGGCAATTTGGCAAGACCTCATCTCTACAATAAATGAAAAAATCAGCCGCGCATGGTAGCGCATGCCTGGAATTCTGGCTACTGGGAAGGCTGAGGTGGAAGGATTGCCGGAGCCCAGCAGGTCAAGGCTGCGGTGGCCAGGAGCGGCCACTGCACTCCAGTCTGGGCGACAGAGTGAGACTCCAACTCAAAAAAAAAAAAAAAAGATGTCTTGGAATATATTCCTATCTCTGAATTATAATATAACTCAAATTTCAGCTAAAGAAAACTTTTCATTTCACAAATGTACTGGTGTGTTTCTCCCTCCTTTTCAGATACAATACCAGGGAGACAGTGCATGGCTTCCTGTTTCTTCCTGCTTAAGCAATTTGATGATGTCTTGATTTACCTCAACTCATTTAAGGTCAGTACAGAATTATCCATATGCCCTTGTATATAAAATATTATATGTAATGTGTCAGAGAAGATAAAGTACCTGTAGAGATGGCCCTTTTTCTATGGTGGCATTAGTGGTATCAGCTAATTCCTTAAGATTATTTTTGTGTTTATCTGGTGTAAGTGATGATTT